>NW_026521543.1:0-104835 GCF_021234435.1 Artibeus jamaicensis
TTATTTATTTAATTTTATTTCTATTTATTTACTTAATTGTAGTTCAAGTACAGTTTTCAGGTTTTTACAACCATCCCAGCCCACCCCCCCCAGTGCTCCCCACCTCCCTCCCATTTCCACCTCCCCTTAGTTTTTGTCCATGTGTCCTTTATAGTTGTTCCTGAAAACACTTCCCCCCACTAACCCCTCCCACCTCCCCTCTGGTTACTGTCAGATTGTTCTCACTTTCAGTGTCTCTGGTTATATTTTGCTTGCTTTTTTCTTTTGTTGATTATGTTCCAGTTAAAGGTGAGATCATATGATATTTGTCCCTCACTGCCTGGCTTATTTCACTAAGCACAATGCTCTCCAGTTCCAGCTGCTGCAAAAGATAGGAGCTCCTTCTTTCTCTCTGCTGTGTAATATTCCATTGTGTAAATGTACCATAGTTTTTTTATCCACTCATTTACCGATGAGCATTTACATTGCTTCCAGCACTTGGCTATTGTAAAATGTGCTGCTATGAACATTGGGGTGCATAGATTCTTCTGAATTGGTGTTTCAGGGTTCTTAGGATATAATCCTAGCAGTGGAATTGCTGGGTCAAAAGGCAGTTCCATTTTTAGTTTTCTGAGGAAATTTCATACCCATAGTTTCTGCACCAGTCTGCATTCCCACCAACAGTGCACTAGGGTTCCCTTTTCTCCACATCCTCTCCGACACTTGCTGCTGTACCTTTGTTTGTGATGGCCATTCTGACTTGTGTGAAGTGGTATCTCCTTATGGTTTTAATTTGCATCTCTCTGATGGCTAGTGATGCTTAGCATCTTTTCATATGTCTCTGGGCCCTCTGTATGTCCTCCTTGAAGAAGTGTTTGTTAAAAAAAATTGTACCCCAGTGTTCTCCCAGATTCACTTATTAGATAAGACAGTTTTTTGGTAGAGTCTATAGGATTTTCTATGTACACTACCATGTCATCTGCAAACAATAACAGTTTGGCTTCCTCCTTTCTAATTTGGTTGCCTTTTATTTCTTTGTTCTTGTCTGATTTCTGTCGCTAGGACTTCCAATACTATATTGAATAGAAGTGGTGAAAGTAGGCATCCTTTTTTTTCCTGATCTTAGTGGGAAAGCTCTAAGTTTTTGCCCATTGAGTATAATGTTGGCTGTAGGTCTCTCACATATGGCCTTTATTATGTTGAGGAATGCTCCCTCTATTCCCACTTTGCTAAGTGTTTTTATTATAAATGGATGGTGTACCTTATCAAATGCTTTTTCTGCATCTATTGATATGATCATGTAATTTTTGTCTTGCACTTTGTTTATGTGAAGTATTATGTTTATTGATTTGCAAATATTATACCATTCTTGCATCCCTGGGATGAATCCCACTTGATCATGGTGTATGATCTTTTTAATGTATTGCTGGATGGCATTTGCCAATATTTTGTTCAGGATTTTAGTGTCTGTGCTCATCAGCAATATTGGCCTGAAGTTTTCTTTCTTTGTTATGTCTTTATCTGATTTTGGGATTAGGATAATGCTGGCTTCATGAAAAGATTTTGGAAGTCTTCCATCTTCTTGAACTTTTTGAAATAATTTGTGAAAGATAGGTGTTAGCTCCTTCTTAAATGCTTTGTAGAATTCTCTTGTGAAACCATCTAATCCATGGGTTTTGTGTGTTGGAAGCTTTTTGATTACTGCTTCAACTTCATCAGGAGTTATTTATCTGTTCAAACTGTCTGCTTCTCCTTCATTCAGTTTTGGAAGATTATATTTTTCTAGAAATTTGTCCGTTCACTTAGGTTTTCAAACTTCTTGGCATATAGTTCTTCGTAGTAATTTTTTTACAATCCTTTATAATTTGGTGGTATCAGTTGTAATCTCCTTTTTCATTTCTGATTGTGTTTATTTGGGTCCTCTCTCTCTCTCACTCTCTCTCTCTCTTTCTCTTTCTTTGATGAGTCTGCTTAAAAGCTTGTGAATTTTGTTTATTTTTTCAAAGAACCAGCTTCCAGATTTATTGATTCTTAGAATTATGCTTTTTAGTCTCTACATTGTCTAATTCTGCTCTGATCTTGGTTATTTCCTACCTTCTACTTTGCCTGGGCTGTCTTTGTCATTGTTCCTCAAGTTCTTGTAGGCTTAGGGTTAGGTTGTTTATTTTAAATGTTTTTATGTTTTTTAGGTAGGCCCGTACTGCTATAAACTTCCCTGTCAGGACTGCCTTCACTGTGTCCCACAAGTTTTAGATTGTTCTGAGTTTATTTCTTTCCAGAAAGTTTTTGGTTTCTCCCTTAATCTCATTCTTGACCCATTCATTGTTTAATAGCATGCAGTTCAATCTTCATGAGTTTGAGTGTTTTTTTTTTTAGGTTTTTCCTTGGGGTTGGTTTCTAAATCAGTTTCTTGTGGTCAGAGAAAATGCTTAATATGATTTTTTTTCTTGAGTTCATTGGGTCTTGTTTTGTGTCCTATCATATTGTATATCTTTGAAAATGTTCTAAGTGCATTTGAAAAGAATGTGTATTTTGCTTGTTTGGGAGAAAAGGCTTTATATATATGAGTTAAGTCTATTTAATCTAGGGCATTGTTCAATGCCACAGTATCTTTGTTGGTATTTTGTTTGGAAGATCCATTTATTTTTGACAGTGGGGTATTAAAATCCCCTACTACAATTTTGTTGCTGTCAATATCTTTCTGGAAGTCCTTCAAGATTTTCCTTATGTATTCAAGTGCTCCTATGTTGGGTGCATATATATTTACATGTTTATGTCTTCTTGGTGGATTCTTCCCTAGAGTATTATGAAGTAACCTTCTAGGTCTCATTTTATAGCTTTTTTTTTGAAGTCTATTCTGTCTGATGAGTATTGCTACCCCAGCCTCTTTTTTCTATCTATTTGCTTGGAATATTTGTTTCCAGCCCTTCACTTTCAGTCTGTGTAGGTTCTTTGTTCTGAAGTGGGTCTCTTGTAGGCAGCATATATGTGGGTTATGAGTTCTTATCCATTCAGGTATTCTATGCCTTTTGATTGGGGCATTTAATCCATTTCCATTTAAGGTTATTATTGATAGGTACTTATTCATTGCCATTTTTTCATATTTGTGTTCCTCTCTCTCAGTGTTTTTCTTCCTGTTCTTAAAGCAGACCCTTTAGCATCTCTTGCAGAACTCATTTGGAGGAGGTATATTCTTTGAGGTTTCTATTGTCCAGGTGCTCCTTATTTGGATTTTCATTTTAATTGAGAGACTTGCTAGATAGAGTTGCCTTAGCTGCAGACCTTTGTTTTTCATTACTTGGAATATTTGTTGCCATTCCCTTCTGGTGTGGAGCATTTCCACTAAGAAGTTGGCTGCTAGTCTTACTGGAGCTCCCTTGTATGTTACTTCCTGTTTTTCCCTTGCTGCCTTTAAGATTATCTCTTTGTCTTGGAATTTTGTCATTTTAATTATAACATGTCTTGAAGTGGGCCTCTTTGTTTCCTCTTGACTGGGATTCTCTGTGTTTCCTAGATTTGTGTGACTTTTTCTTTCATCAAATTCAGGAAATTTTCCATCATTACTTTTTCAAACAGGTTTTCTATTCTTTGCTCCTCCTCTCCTTCTTGTATCCCTATTATATGGATATTATTACATTTCATGTTGTCCTGCATTTCCCTTAACCCCTCTTCATTCTTTCTGAGCCTCTTTTCCTTTTCTTGCTCTTTCTGGGTGTTTCTTTCTACCTTGTCCTCCAGCTCACTGACCCAATCCTCTGCTTCATAGAGCCTACTTTCGATTCCTTTTACCATGTTCTTCAATTCAGAAGTTGTATTCTTCATTTCTTCTTGGCCCTTGTTGATAATTTCTATTTCCCTTTTATGTTGATATAGTTGTCAGTGAGTTCATTGTAGTTTCCCTGTAGTTTTTGGCAATTCTCTGTGAGCTCATTAAACTTTCTGATAATTATTGCTTTGAACTCAATGTCTGATAGTTGAGTTGCCTCTATTTCATTTAGCATTGAATGAGTTGCCTCATTCTTTCTGAGGCTTCCTCCATTTCTTTCATTTGGGGATTGTTCCTTTGTCTTCCCATTGTTTGTGAGACTCTTTGTTTGCCTCTGCTTCTTAAATTGATCTGTTCTGACTTTCTGGGTTTATGATGTGAACTTTTATGGTAGAAGAACTGTGAGATTCAGTGGTGCAGTCTCCTTTGTCTGAGCAAGCTGATCTTGGGGGCTGTCCTTTATGTTGGCTCTCTGTATGTTGTGGGGTTTTTAATTGTTGTTGGGTCGTTCTTTGGTGGGGCCTTCTTTTCAGCTGGTTAACTGAGGGTCACTCTACCCACCTAGTCTTGTATTCTGTTGTGCAGGTGTGGACAAGTTGTGTTGAAGCTTGTTCTTCTGTATGTGTGAGGCTTTGGGGCTTCTCTCTCATTATGTTCAGTTGCTTGTTCTGGGTTATTTCTCTACCATTTAGCTGTATTTCCAGATTGGTCTTGGGTGGAGGTTAGTGTGTCTTCCACTCCCTCCTTCACCTTCTTTTATTATAGTCTCTTGGTGGGTTTCCTCTTCCAGCAGTTATACTAGTGTTCATAGCTCCCACTTACTCTTTTTTGTGATTAGTTGGAGGGGGAAAGGCAAAATGGTTTAAGACAGCGGGAGTGTATTCTATGCTATTTAAAGTACCAGCCCATAGAGAAGAGATAGGAGATACTTTGGATGTGTATAGCATTAACTGTGATATTTCACACAACTAGCCACTTTTTAGAAAGGGTAAAAAGAAAGATAAGACTCTTGTTAGAGAGGAAAGAATTGCAAGTTGGATCTAGAAAGCAGTGAGCTCTTGGAGGTCAGATTATGAGGTAAAGTGTGGGTTAAGGGTAGAAAATAGGTGTAGTGTGTGAGAGAATAGAATTAACCTGAATAGTAATAAAGTACTATTAGTACTTTAGTAATAAAGAAACAGTGAAGTGACCTAAGTAATAGTAATAGTAATAGTAATAGTAATAGTAATAGTAATAAAGAAACAGTGAAGTGACCTAAGATCTGGGAAGGGTGCTGTGTAGTATTTACAATTGTATGTAACAGCAATTATTTACAACAGTAATGAAGCAACAATCATATGAAAGAATTTATGTGATCTGAATAACAAGAATAGGAAGTGCAGGACCTAGAGTAATGTGCTATTGGAATACAAGTGAAGTGAAAGACAGAAAAGTAAAACTACACTATGAAAGAGAAAAAAAGGAAACCAGTCAAACAATGCAATTTAACAAACCAAAGAAGGCTAAACAGAAAGAAGAGAAATTAAAAAGTACTAATAAAAGATGTAAAAATAATAAAATAATAATAATACAAATATACAGTAACTTGCAAGGGGGAAGTGGACTCCACTCCCACCTATCTCACTGCCATCTTCTCATCCCCCAAAAATTACTTTTTATATTTTAATTATGATACGTGTTGGAGTGGGCCTCTTTGCATCCATCTTGTTTGGGACTCTGTGCTTCCTCGACTTGCATGTCTGTTTCTTTCACCAAATTAGGGGAGGGTTTTTTTTTCCATTATATTTTTTAGATAGACTTTCAATTCTTTGCTCTTTCTCTTTTCCTTCGGGCACCTCTATGATGAGAATCTTGGAATGCTTGAAGTTGTCCCAGAGGCTGCTTATATCATCCTCATTTTTAAAATTCTCTTTTCTTCTTATTCTGATTGCTCATTTTTTGCTTCTTTGTATTCCAAATCACTGATGTGATTCTTGGCTTCATCTATTCTACTGTTGATCCCCTGTAAATTGTTCTGCATTTCAGTTAGTGTGTCCTTCATTTCTGACTGGATGTGTTTTATGCTGTTGGGGTCCTCACTAAGTTCCTCAAGCATCCTTATAACCAGTGTTTTGAGCTCTGCATCTGATAGATTGCTTATCTCCATTTTGTTTTTTTCTGGAGTTTTGAACTGTTCTTTTATTTAGGCCACATTTCTTTGTCTCTTCATTTTGAAACTTCCCTGTGTTTGTTTCTATGTATTAGGTAGAGCTGCTATGACTCCTGTCTTGGTATTATGACCCAATGTAGTAGATGTCCTGTAGGGTCCAGTGTCACAGCCTCCCCTATTACCCAAGATGGGTCCTCAAGGTAGCCTTTTGTGTGGCCTGAGCACACCCTCCTCTTGTACATGAGCCTTGGTTGCTGTTGGGAGGTCAATGGGAGGGATTTATCCACTATGTGAATAAGCCCTGGAGTTTCCCAGGTTGTGCAGGCCAAGTTCAGCCCCCACCTGTGTTTTGCCCAGGGCCACCCTGCCTGTGCTATAAAGCAATCTGAAATGGCTTCTACTCATTCTGGGCTTGGAGATTCCCAGGACAAGCCAAGCTGTGAATCTAGGTTGACTGCTGCTAGTGCCTGGGGCCATTTAGCAAGAGATGATGGCTCATGGATGCCAGCTGTTGTTTATTTAAAAGGATTTGGGAAGTTGTGAAAAATGAGCCAAGACCAGCCATTCACATGAAAAAGCTATTGTTAACTGCTATAAATTGGGTGGGATGGAGCCTCATGAGATATCCAGGGTGGGGCAAATAGTGTTAGCCAGCTTGACAGAGTCTGAGAAATGGCACCTGCCTTCCGGATGTGTGGCTCTGCCTACCTTTATGCCTGGGAGAAAGTCGTCCCCAGCTCTCACCTCAATACCAACACTTCAGTTTCTCCCTGTATGCCACTGGAGTATTTCAAGCTGCTACCTCAATGCTGGAGTTCAGAGGAAGTGAGTATGAGTAAGTTCATGTGAAGGTTCTTTAAGAGGAACTGCTTGGGACTCCAGAATTTTATTCCACTGACTTAATCCCTGCTGGGTTTTGCAGCAAAAAGTTATGGGACTTATCTTCCTGGCATGAGAAAACTGGGATTCTGATGTGGAGCTGGGATTCCTTGCTTCCAAGATATCACTCCTGATTGTTTATCTACCGCAGGTTTATGTGGGACCAGCCCATTCCACATCTCCACCTCTCCTACCAATCTGGGTGGTTTTCTTAATCCTGTAGTTGTCAGATTTCCATTCAAATCAGTTTCTGCCAGTTCTCAGTGATTATTGTTCTATATTTTAGTTGTAATTTTGTTGTGGTTGTGTGAGGAGGTGAGCCATGTTTACGTACACTGCCTTCTTTGCCTGAAGTCTTGATGGGTGTTCCAGTTTCCTCTCTGTTGATCAGTCTATTTATATTTTCACATTCTTCATGATTCAGTCCAGGAAGATTATATATTTCTAGAAACTTATCTGTTTCTTCTAGGTTATTAAACTTGGTGACATATAGTCTTTTATAGTGTTTTTCTATGATCCTTTGTATTTTTATGATGTATGTGAGAAACCTATATGAAAAGTACAAGATATTATTTAAAGTGATTGAAGAAAACACTAAGAAATAAAAATATATTCCATGTTCATGGGTAGGAAGAATCAACATTTAAAATGGCTATATTATCCAAAGCAATAAACAGATTTAATGCAATCCCCATCAAAATCTCATGGGATATTTTACATAGATGGTATTAATTTGGAATGAATTATCCTTTTCATAATATTCAGTGTATAATTTGTAAACATAGTAGTTTATGTATTATGGTATTTATTAATATATGTAAATAAAATTATATAATTTAATACATGTATACAAATTTTATACATCATTTGTTTAATTTAATATAAATATGTCAATTTTGAATTTGAATTGAATGATATAATACCTACAAAGACATGAATTTGATATACAATTTGATTAGTTTCCAAAATCTAAACACATCCATGTAGCCTGAATTATCCTTGTGCTCCTTTTTAGACACTCGTCCATTCCCTCTGTCAGAATAACATTCTAACTTCTTACAGCATGGATTTTATGGTGTGCCTCTATTTTCTTCATGCCTTCTTTATATAAATGGGATATAAAATTATGGAGCATATATTCTGAGAATGGCCTTGTTTGCTTAAAATCATGTTTGTAAGATGTGGCCACATTGTTGGGTTGTAAATTGTTCATTCCTGTTGCTTAAGATTATTTTATTGTATGAATGTGATAGAATTTATTTATTTCCCCATTTTTCTGTTATAGACATTTTTTAAGTTACCTGTTTGAGATTATTGTGAACAGTGTTAAGAATAGTCTAGTACATTTATGGCAATATCTCTAAGAATGATATCTGCATTAGTAGATACTACCTAAAGTTTTCAATGTGGTTTCATCATTTTATGTTATTCTTCTCAGTATATGAGTGTAGTACTGGTTGGGTTGTTTTATATCCTCACCAGCATTCTGTGTCCTTCATATTTAAAAAAATTTTTTTAGCTAATTTGGTGATTCTGTTATTATATTTTATTATATAGGTATAATTTTCTTTTCCCTAATGATTAATTAATCATTTGAAGTTATACATAATTTCATATATGTAATTTTTAATTTTTCCCATCAACTCTGTGTCTTACTGCCTAACTGATCTCTATATTCTCACTATGCTTTTTTTCAAATCAACATTTTCACTACAACCAAAGTGATATTGGTATCACCTATAAGTGGAACCTAAACAATGAAACAAAAAAATGAGCAAAATATAACCAGAGATATGGAAATACAAAACAAACTGAAAGTAATGAGAGGGGAAGAGGGAGGGGGATAGTTGGAAAAAAGGGGGAAGGTTCATCAAGGAGTATGTATAAAGGACCCCTGGACAAAGACAATGGGTGGGTGAAGGATTGAATGTGGGAGGTGGGGAGTCAGTAGAGTAAGAGAGAAACAATGGGGGGGGAATGGGGAAAATTATAATTGAACTACAATAAAAAAGACCACAAAAAATAAAGTAAAATACGGATATGGCCTAGGCCCTTCTTCAATATTCCTAATTTGTCCTCAAGATAAAATTCTATATATTTGACTTGGAATTTTAAGATGTGCATGGTTTAGCATTTCATTTCTCACCTTCTCATATCCATAATCAGTGCATATTCAAAACTTATCTGATATAGATAAGAAATATGAAACCAGCAAATTATAGTTTATTTTCTTAGTCATAGAGTTAACACCTTTAGGGTAGAAGCAAAGTTCTCAGATTTTTTGTGGAACATATGAGTTATGTTGTGCATATTTCAGGGCAATTTGATTCCATAAATTGATTTCTCTAATTCTTCTACTCCTACCCCAAGCAGAACTTTTTGTGAATGACCTTTATGGGGAGCTCAATCTTATTAGACCATTTTGTTGATTCCATGGTGCCACATTCTGATTTCTATCTTTCAACCTCCTTTTGTAGCTCCATTAGAATTATGATCTATCCCAGATTGATCTCCATGCAAGGAAGCAGGTCCCTGTGATTTGATGGGCAATGAATTAAGGATCCAACACTCATGGATCTAAACTCTTGTATATCAGAGAACACACCTTGGATTTATTGCTTCTTCCACTAAGTACATTTAGTAGTGGTTGCAGAGAACAAGAGCATCTGAGCAACAATGTGAAATGCAAAGAGATCCATACATGAAGGAACATTATTCTATTATTTTTAATCATTGACAGAGAACAAATATCTGAAGACTAAGAACTAGAAATAGTCTTTTTGTTCAATGGATGTTCACTAATGCACATTAATATATTCTTTTTCTTTTGCAGTCACTGAATTTTCTCATCTCCTTACCTGATTTATAATGGAGTTCAAAACCTGCTCTTCCTTCATGTATTTTGTTGCCATTCTTCTAATGCAGATGCCAGTACCAATTTCAGGTATAAATAATTTCTAATATCTCTATCAAAGAGGCTGCTAGCTCTGTGAGCAAAGCAGAGGACAAGTGAGACCTTCACACTATATAGTAAAAAGTATTAGGGGAGAGATTATTTTAAAAATAGAAAAAATTTTATTTAAAAATATAATTCACTTTGAGGCTAGCAAATTAAACCTGAACCAATTACTTACTCTAAGCTTAGTTCAATCACAAACAAAATATAAATAAACTATAATAACAGTTGTTATTATAGTAGGCATTCAGAGGGAGGAAGAATTATTGGGGGCTGAAATTGTGTGGAAAGACATATTGGAGGAGGTGAAACTTCAGTATGACTTTGAAAGATAAGGTGGAATTTATTTTTTATAAAGTAAAGAGAAGGTGTTTTTGAGGACAATGTAAACAGCAAATGTAGAGAATTGTGGAAGACTATCCTTAAGGATTAGGAAGTGTTAGGAAGCAATGTTTCTAAAAGAGACTGATTACAAGGGGAAATGCTTTATACCCTTAATTCTGTGCATGGTTTGGGCAGTTTCCATGTGAGAGCTCAGTTTTAGAACAACCTGAAGTCACACAAACCTGATTGTCTTACAGACAGAAAGATAAATAATGTATAATTTAATATCACAAGTTTTATCCAGACTACTTTTGATTTGAAAGTCTACCTGTGGTTCACTATAAGGAAATCAAAATTTTATTTATTCATTTATTTATAGAGGGTAAGGGAAGGAGAGAGGGAGAGAAACATCACTGTGTGATTGCCTCTCATGTGCCCCATACTGGGGACCTGGCCTGCAACCCAGACTAGGAATAAAAATAAAAATTCTTCTAGTTTTCAAATCTATAAGATGTGAACCATGATAATAACTAGTTCATATATTTTTGTGGACGCCTAATGACAAAATATATTTCTTAAAAGATAATATTTGTTTAAAAATATAATGTATGTCTTAAAGATATAATATATATCTAATGAGCTGTGTCCTATAGGTTTTGGATTGTTGTGTGTTCATTTTTGTTTGTCTCCAGAAATTTTTTTTATTTTTCCTAGATCTCTTTATTAACCCATTCATTGTTTAATAGCATGCTATTCAATATCCATGAGTTTAACTCTCTTTGAGTATTTTCCTTGAGGTTGGTTTCTAGTTTCAAGCCCTTGTGGTTCAAGAAAATCTTTGACAAGATTTAAATTTTCTTCAAATTTTTGAGGCTTATTTTGTGTCCTATCATGTGGTCTATCTTTAAAAATGTTCCATGTGCATTTGAAAAAGATGTATATTTTGCTTCTTTGGGTTAAAGGTTCTATGTACATCAGTTAAGTTCATTCGATCTAATCCATCATTCGGTTCTACAATATCTTTGTTGATATACTGTTTAGAAGATCTATCCAAAATCCCTCCCCATTTTTCCCCTTAAATTCCCTTGAGGAACAAGTATGAAAGACACAGAGATGAGGACTGGGGGGGGCGGAGGAAATGGGAGGGAGGTGGGGAGACGGGGCGGGGGGGCTGGGATGGGAGAAGTAGACAAAAAACTGTACTTGATAAGTAACTAAATAAAATTTAAAAAAAAAAGAAGACCTATCCATTGTTGACAGTGGGGTGTTAAAATCCCCCACTATAAGCTTGTAGCTATCTATGTTTTTCTCAAAGTCCTCCAATATTTTTCTTATATATTTTGGTGCTCCTATGTTGGGGGCATATATGTTTACAATATTTGTGTCTTCTTGATGGATTCTTCTCTTAAATATTATGTTTTTCTGTGTCTCTTTTTATGGCTTTTGTTTTGTTGTCTATTATGTCTGATATAAGTATTGCTACCCCAGCTTTTTTCCTCCCTTCATTGACTTGGTATATATTTTTTCCAACTCTTCACTTTCAGTCTGTGTAGATCTTTTGTTTTAAGGTGGGTCTCTTGTAGGCAGCATATATGTGGGTCATGTTTCTTATCCTTTCAGCTATTCTATGTCCTTTGATTGGAGTGTTTAATCCATTTACATTTAAAGTTATTATTGATAGGTACTTATTCATTGTCATTCAATTACCTTTGTACTTCTGTTTCTCTCTCTTTCACTTTTTTCTTCATCTCAGAGCAGTCCCTTTAACTGCTAAAGGGATGTCAAACTCATTTTCACCAGAGGCCATATCAGCCTTGTGGTTGCATTCAAAGGGCTGAATGTAATTTTAGGACAGTATAAATGTAACTATTCCTTAATCAAGAGCTCAGTGCTGCTTCTGGGTAGGAACAAGCTTTCAGGCCATATAAAACAAGGTGGAGGGCTGGATTTGGCCCACAGGCCTTTTGTTTGCCACCTGTGCTTTAGCATATCTTGTAATGCTCATTTGGTGGAGGTGTATTCTTTCAGCCTTCTTTTGTCCCAGAAACTCCTTATTTAACCTTCTTTTTTTAATTGAGAGCCTTGCTGTGTAGAGTAGACTTGGTTGCACGTCTTTGCTTTTCACTACATGGAATATTTCTTGCCATTCCCTTCTGGCTTGGAGTGTTAGCATTGAGGAGTCAGCTGCTAGTCTTATCAGGGCTCCCTTGTATATTACTTCTGGTTTCTCCCTTGCTGCCTTTAAGATTCTTTGTCTTCTAATATTGCCATTTTAATTATTATGCGTCTTGAAGTGGGCCTCTTTGGATTCCTCTTGATTGGTACCCTCTGTGCTTCCTGGACTTGTGTGACTTTTTCTCTTAACAATTTAGGGAAATTTTCTATCATTAATTTTTTAAACAAGCTTTCTATCCCTTGCTCCTCTTCTTCTTCTGATGTCCATATTATATGGATAATATTACATTTCATGTTGTTCTGCAGTTCCCTTAACCCCTCTTTGTTGCAGACTATTGCCTGCAGAGTCTGTGTGTTGTGGCTGAAGACAAGAACAAATGCACACAGACTACAGAAAGTCCTATGAAGGAAAAGGGATGGTACAGGTATTCTCTTAAGATGAGAGTCCTATGGCTGCTTCTCTCAAAGGGAGAGCACCTTGGCCACTCCCTCAAAGGAAGAGCAACCTGACACTTGCCTGAGCAGGCTTTTATTGTTTATCTTGGGTTTTATTACCTATTACATAGAATGTTGTTGTCTACATTTTAGGTACAATCAAGGCAATGAAAATAACAAATGCAGAAGGGAAAGGTGGTGAATTGATTATGCTCCATCCTTGGAAAAATTCATATAGGCTTTGGAAATTACCTTGAAGATAAGCAATAAACATCTACTGTTTCAGACCAGGGCAAGGGATTTTTAGCAAGAGCAAGCCAAAAACAGTCTAGGTGTATTTTCTAGGCCTAGTTTTCATGTAGAAACCAACTTGAGGGTCTGGCTCCTGCCTACCACTTTGCTCTAGTCAGCTTTCGATACAGGGCTGAGTCACATTCACCATTTTCAGACAAACCAGTTCCCTAAACCCTTTAGTTCTTCTTGAGTTTTTTTCTTTTCTTGCTCTTTCTGGGAGTATTTTTTCTACCTCATCCTCCAGCTCACTGATTTGATCCCCTGCTTGATTTCAACCACCTAGCCTGATTTTGATTGCTCCTACTGTGTTTTTCAATTCAGAAATTGTATTCTTTATTTACTCTTGGCTCTTGTCAATAGTTTCTATGTCTTTTTTCATGTTTATATTATTTGCAGTATGTTCCTCATGGCTTCTCTGTAGTTTTTGTTCATTCTCACTGAGCTTTTTTAGCTTCCTTATAACCATTGCTTTGAACTCAGTATCTGATAGTTTACTTGCCTCTATTTCATTTCGCACTCTTTCTGAGGACTCCTCTTTTCCTTTTGATCGGGGTTGTTTCTTTGTCTTCCCATTATTTGTAAAACCTCTTGTTTGCTTCTGCTTCTTAAATTGATCTGTTTTGACTCCCTGAGTTTGTGGTGTGAACGTGTACAATAAAAAACCTATGAGATGCAGTGGTGTAATCTCCTTGATCTCCTGAACTTGATGCTCTTGGAATGCCCTTTATGCCATTTATGTTGGCTTTCTGGTTGTAATTGAGTTTGAGTGTTGTTGGGTCATTCTTTTGTGAGGCCTTCCCTCCATCTGGTTGACTGAGGGTCACTCCATCCACCACATCTTGTGTGCTGTTGTGCAGGTGCTGCCAGAACAAAACCACAAAGCCCAGGAAACAAACCCATATCTGCAAAAATAACTCTCCTCCTGCAATCCCACTATTGCCAGCAAATGAACCACTATTAATAAGGGTGTAAGGAGATTAAGACTATTATAAGAAAGGAGTGTGAATATGAGGTTACCTACTAAAAGAAAAATGATTTTGAGAGAGTAGAGGGAGAAGCACTAAAACAGTCTGGAATCAGAGCAATGTGAAGAGAGAAAGTAAAATTTACATCATGAATAAAAAAGAGAATGAAGAAGGTGGAATGGATTATGAAAAGGGGAGTGTATACTACTAGCTTTAAACAGAAATTAAAATAAAAATAAAGTAAGAGAGAGAAAAATAAAAGTAAATAAATGATAAAAATATAGAATCCAAATTTAAGAGAAAGATCCACCATAGCATTATTGACAAATGAGCTAAAATTAATATAGGTGAGATGGGAATAAAAGGGAAAAAAAGAAAGAAAAGCTTGAGAGACTTAGAAGTGATTTTTACCAGAGGCCAGGGCAAGTGGCTGCAAATGAAAATTTTTGTGTTGGTCCTTTAAATGGCTCTTTGCATTTCTAGCCATCAGTCTCTGGCACAGAGCAACCTTGGCTCTTTTTGCCACTGGTTATCTGCATACTTTCTGGTTTCTGGTGCTCTAGGCTGGAAAATCCCAGCTTAGGGTTTAGACCCCACTCTTTTCAGGGGGATCAAGCCGGCCACTTAATTATCTTTCTGGAGCTGCAACCTATTGGTGCCCAGCCAGCCTTCTCTAGTCTTCACCATACTTCCTACTAGTCAGGTTGTGTTGAAGCTGATCTGTCTGTCTGACATGACAAGGCTTTTCTTGAACTATTGTTCAGTTGTTTAGAAAGGTGATTTCTCCACAATTTATTTGTAATTCCAGATTGGCCCTGGGAGAAGGTTAGTGTGACTTCCATTCAATCCTCTGCCATCAATATTTAAAAAGTGCTAAATTTCATTAGTTGCCAGAGAAATGCAAATTAAAAACAGAATAATGCATTAGTATTTACATACCAGAATGCCTAAAATGGGGAGGTGGTTAGGGTGAAAAAGGTAAAAATATTAAGGAAAAAAATCCCTCATAGTCACAGATAAAAAGGTAAAAAGATTAAGCAAAAAAAAAATCCCTCATAGTCACAGATAATAGTGTAGTGTAGATAATAGTGATTACCAGAGGAAAAGGGGAGTGGAGGGAGGTTAGAGAAGGTAAAGATGGAATAAATCATGATAGAAGGAGACTTGACCTGGGTGGTGATCACTGAATACAATATACAGATGGTGTATTATAAAACTGTACACCTAAAACCTATATAATTTCATTACCCAATCACCCCAATAAATTTGATACAAATTATAAATGCATAAAAATAAATAGACACTTTGGAAAAAGAAATAAAAGTGATAGAATTATCAAGTGTTTATAAGAATGTAGAAAAATGTAACACTCATATGCTGTTAGAAGTGAAAATTGGTATAAACTGACAGTGAAATTGAAGCAATAATCAAAAAACTCTGTGCACATGAAATCATTGGAGCAAACAGCTTCACAGGCAAATTTTACCAAACATTTAGGTGAGATCTAACTCCTATGCTGCTCAAACTATTCAAAAAAAATTAAGAAGAGAGAAGATTCTCAAATTCTTTTATGAGGCCAGTATTATCCTAATTACAAAGACAGATAAAGACACAACAGAGATAGAAAACTACAGCTCAATATCATTGATGAGTATCAATGCTAAAGTCTCAGAATATTGGCAATAAGAATCCAGCAATATATTAAATATCATACACCATGATCAAGTGGAGTTTATCCCAGGGATGCAAGGATGGTACAATAGTCACAAATCAATAAAGGTAATATATTACATAAATAAAATGAAAGAAAAAATCACAAAATCATATCAATTGATGCTGACAAAACACCTGATAAAGTACAACACTTATTTATCATAAAAATGCTCAGCAAAGTGGCAGTAGAAGGAGCATTCCTCAACATAATAAAGGCTATATACAAGAAACCTACATCCAACATCATACTCAATAGGAAAAAATTAAAAGCTTTCTCCCTAAGATCTAGAACAAGATAAGGGTGTCTGCTTTCACCACTTCTACTCAATATAACATTGGAAGTTCTAGACACAGCAGTAAGACAAGAAAAAGATATAAAAGTCATCTAAATTGGAAAGGAGGAGGCAAAACTGTCATTGTTTGCAGATGATGTGATAGTGTACATAGAAAACTCTATACACTCCACAAAAAAAAACTACTCAACCTAATAAATGAATTTGGCAAAACAGTGGGATACAAAGTCAATATTCAGAAATTGAAGGCATTTTTGTACACCAACAATAAAATATCAGAAAGAGAAACTGGGGGAAATTTCATTTACTATAGCAACAAGAAAAATAAATTGCCTAGGGATAAACTTAACCAAGGAGGTAAAAAACCTGTACTTTGAAAACTACATAGCACCGAAGAAAGAAATTAAGGAAGACACAAATAAATGGAAGCATATACCATGTTCATGGACTGAAAGAATTAATATTATCAAAATGACCATACTACACAAAGCAATATGTTGCTTCAACACAATCCCTATCAAACTATCAATGACATATTTCACAGATACAGAACAAATACTCCAAAAAGTAACATGGAACCACAAATGACCCAAAATGGCTTCAACAATTTTGAAAAAGAAGAACAAAGTAAGATGGACCACAATACCTGATATCAAATTATGTTATAAGGCTATTGTAATCAGAACAGTCTGGTACTGGCATAAGAACAGACACATGGATCAATGGAACAAAATAGAGAGCCCAGAAATAAACCCATGTCTCTATGGTCAATTCTGCAGGAGCATAACCTAGAGTAAAAATAGCCTCTTCAATAAAGAGTCTTAAGAGAGCTGGACAGGTACATGCAAAAAAAAAAAAAATGAAAGAAGACTACCAACTTACACCATACACAAAAATTAACTCAAGATGGATAAAAGACTTAAATATGTCATGACAACATAAAAGTCCTAGAGGAACACATAGGCAGAAAAATTTCAGATATCCCACACAGCAATATTTTTGCCAATATATCTCTTAAGGCAAGGCATATAAAGGAAAGAGTAAACAAATGGGACCACATCAAATGAAAAAAGCTTTTGCAAGGCTAAAGAAAACATTAGCAGAATGAAAAGGGAACCAACCACATGGGAAAACATACTTGCCAATGATACCTTGGACAAGGGTTTGATCTCCAAAATACATAAAAAACTCACACAATTCCAGTCCAGGAAGACAAACAACCAAATTAAAAAATGGGCAAAGGACCTGAACAGACACTTCTCCAAGGAAGACATACAAAGGCCTCATAGCCATATGAAAGGATACTCGACATCACTAGCCATCAGAGAGATGCAAATTAAAACCACAATGTGATACTACTTCACACTTGGCAGAATGGTCATCATTAACAAATAAACAAACAGCAAATACTGATAATGATGTGGAGAAAAGGGAACCCTGCTGCACTGTTGGTGGATTTGCAGACTGGTGCAGCCACTATGAAAAACAGTATGAATTTCCTCAGAAAAGTAAAGATGAAATTACCTTTTGATCCAGTGATCCCATTGCTGGGATTATATCCTAAGAACCACCAATTGTAAAACACCAATTCAAAAGAACCTATGCATCCCTATGTTTTTTTTTTTTTTTAAGATTTTATTTATTCATCTTTAGAGGGGAAGGGAAGGAGAGAGGGAGAGAAACATCAATGTATGGTTGCCTTTCGTGCGTCCCCTGCTGGGAACTGGCCTGCAGGGAACCTGCCTGCAACCCTGGCATGTGCCCTAACTGGGAATCAAACCGCGCTTGTCTGGTTCGCAGGCCCGTGCTCAATCCACTGAGCTACACCAGTCAGGGCCCTATGTTTTTTTTTTTTTAAGATTTTATTTATTTATCTTTGAGAGAGAGGAAGGGAAGGAGAGGAGGAGAGAAACATCAATGTGTGGTTGCCTTTCGTGCATCCCCTGCTGGAAACTGACCTGCAGGGAACCGGCCTGCAACCCAGGCATGTGCCCTGACTGGGAATTGAACCACGATCGTGTGGTTCGCAGGCCCGCGTTCAATCCACTGAGCTATGCCAGCCAGGGTTGCATCCCTATGTTTATAGCAGCATTATTTACAATAGCCAAGTGCTGGAAATAATCTAAATGTCCATCAGTAAATGAGTGTCAAAAAACTATGGTACATTTACACAGTGGAATACTATGCAGCAGAAAGAAAGAAGGAACTCCTACCCTTTGCAACAACATGGATGGCACTGAGAGTATTAGGCTAAGTGAAGTAAGTCAAGCAGGGAAAGATAAGTGCCACATGATGTCACCTATAAGTGGAACCTCATCAACAAAACAAACAAATGAGCAAAATAGAACCAGAGATACTGAACTAAGAAACAAACTGACAATGAATAGAGAAGGGGAGAGGGAAAAGTAGGGGATAAGTATAGTCAAGGAACATGTATAAAGGGATAGAAGAAACATGTATCCATGGTAATGAATAACAAGATGGGGACTGAGGGAGCAGGGTGTTGGGTAGGGCAGGGAAGAACAACAAGGGAAAAATTGGGGCCACTGTAGCATTATGCTAAATAAAATAATCCAGGTGGCAAAAGACAAATACCATATGATCTCACCCATAAGTGGAACCTAATTAACCCAACAAATAAGCAAGCAAAATATAACCAGAGACATTGAAATAAAGAACAAACTCATTAAAATGAGTAAACTACAATTACATCCCCAAACACAGAGAAGTGTAGCAAACATAATGTTGAGTAAAATAAAACAGAAAAGCCTAAACAATATAGGAAGAAAATGACATTAAATTGATAAACAGGCAAACTAATCTATATTTTTACAGGTCCAGATAATGGTTACCTTTAGTGAAAGGAAATTCAAGTGAGCTATTTCCAAGATGGTGATGTCTCATTCTTAATAGTCATACTGGTGTGTTTATTTTGTGAAAATTCATTAGTTGTACTAACTGAGAAAAAATTACATCAGCTAAATAAGCAACAGCATTGGAACCATAGTTCCCATTTTACGGCCTCTGACTTAAAGTTATGTAATCCTTCTATGTTGTTGACCTCTAAATCTATATTTGAATTCTGAACATGGGATTCAAAATTTAAATTAGGTTGCCTGCTAGAAATCTGCACATGGATGCCCCATGGGCCATTTCAAAATCGATATCTGAATTAAACTCATTCACTTTCCTCCCAGTTCCAAAAAAAAGTTTCCAATTATGTAGTCTAAAAGTGCACAGAGTAGAGATTAACAAACTACCAGGTGAAATAGAAAAGAGAAATAAATTCTTCTTTTTACTATCATAGTGAAAAACTATATCACATTCCCAAAGAAAAAAGATTTTTAATAATTTTAAACTATAAGTTCAGTTTCTTTAATAGATGTAATGCTACCCAAATTTTATTCTTCTTATTAAGTTTTGATAATTTATGTTTTTCATTCTTATTGCTAACATGTATTTCTGATTTTCAAAACCACTAAATTTGTTGTGATTTGTTATAGAAGCTATAGGAAATGAATATAGATATGTTTTATTTATTTTCCAAATATATCAAAAATTTTAAATATGTTATTTTTTCATTTAATTCTGTTGTATTGTGGTTCTGAATATATTTTGTATAATCTCAAGAAACTTGCCTTATGACTTCGCAGGAGGTCCATCTTGGGGAATGTTTTATGTATTCTTTTTTTCTTTATTGAATACTTTTGAATTTTATTGTTGTTCAAGTAGATTTCTGCCTTTTTCCCCATCCCTCCCCACCACCCCAGCCTTTCCCACCTCCCTCCCCTGTTTCCATTCCCCTTGTTTGTGTCCATGTGTCCTTTATAGTTGTTCCTGAAAACCCTTCACCGCTTCCCCATTACTCCCTTCCCTCCTCTACTTACCATCAGTTTGTTCTTAATTTCAATGTCTTTGGTTACATTTTTCTTGCTTGTTTGTTTTGTTGATTATATTCCACTTATACTTGAGATCATATGGTATTTTTCCCCTCACTGCCTGGATTATTTCACTTAGCATAATGCTCTCCAGTTCCATGCACACTGTTGCAAAGTAAGAGCTCCTTTCTTTCTGCTGCATAGAATTCCATTGTGTAAATGTACCATAGTTTTTTGATCCACTCATTTACTGATGGGCACTTAGGTTGCTTCTAGCACTTGGCTATTGTAAATTGTACTGCTATGAACATTGGGGTGCATAGGTTCTTTTAGACTGGTATTTCAGGGTTCTTAGGATATAATCCTAGCAGTGGAATTGCCAGGTCAAAAGGCCATTTCATCTTTAGTTTTCTGAGGAAATTCCATACTGCTTTCCACAGTGGCTGCACCAGTCTGCATTCCCACCAACAGTGCAGTAGGGTTCCCTTTTCTCCACAGCCTCACCAGAACTTCTTGTTTGTTGCTTTATTTATGATGGCCATTCTGACCGATGTGAAGTGGTATCTCATTGTGGTTTCTTAGAAAGCATTTTATTGAGTAGCACATTCTACATATACTAATTCAGCCAATTGGTTGCTAGTATTGTTTGAATGTTTGGTAGTCCTGTTAATTTTATGTATACTTGTTCCACCATTTTCTGAGAGAGATGTGCTGAAATTTCTAAACATTAATGAGAAATTAATTCATTTTTTCAGTTTTATCAGTTTTTCATGAAATTTTTGAAGTATTTTTATTGATTATGCTATTACAGTTTTCCCAATTTCCCCCTTTATTCCCTTTCTACCCTGACCCACCAACCCTTCAGCACTCCCCCTACACTTAGTTCATGTTCATGGGTTGTGCATATAAGTTCTTTGAGTCCTCTGTTTCCTATACCATTTTTATCTTTCCCCATCTATTTTTATGCCTACTAACTATGCTTCTTCTTCCCTGTACCTTCTCCACCCTATCCCTTCCTTCCCCCTCCCCACTGACCTCACTCTGTGTGATGTCCATTTCTCTGATTCTGTTTCTGTTCTGGTTTTTTTTGTTAGTTTTTGTTTTCATTGTTTTTCTTTTCTTTTAGGTTCCTTTGTTAATAGTTGTGAGTTTGTTGTCATTTTATTGCTCATATTTTTTATCTTCTTTTTCTTAGGTAAGTCCCTTTAATGCTTCATATAATAAGGGCTTGGTGATGATGAACTCCTTTAACTTGACCTTATCTGGGAAGCACTTTATCTGTCCTTCCATTCTAAATGAAAGCTTTGCTGAATAGAGTAATCTTGCATATAGGTCCTTGCCTTTTATGACTTTAAGTACTTCTTTCCAGCCCCTTCTTGCCCGTAAGGTTTCTTTTGAGAAATCAGCTGATAGCCTATAAGAACTCCTTTTGTCTCTTTTTCTCTTGCTGCTTTTAGGATTCTATCTTTATATTTAATCTTGGGTAACTTAATTATGATGTGTCTTGGTGTGTTCCTCTTTGGGTCCAACTTCTTTGGGACTGTCTGGGCTTCCTGGACTCCCTGGAAGTCTAATTTTTCCACCAGATTGAAGAAGCTTTTCTTCATTTTTTGTTCAAATAAGTTTCTAATTTCTTGCTCTTGTTTTTCTCCTTCTGGCACCCCTATAGTTTGGATATTGGGATGTTTTAGATTGTCCCAGAGAATCCTCAGCCTCTCTTCATTTTTTGGATTCTTGTTTTTTCATTCTGATCCAGTTGGATTTTTATTTCTTCCTTTTGTTCCAAATTGTTGCTTTGAATTCTGGTTTTCTTCCTGTCATGGTTGGGTCCCTGAATATTTAGCTTCATTTCAATTTAGGTATCTTTCATTTGTTCTTTCATTTTCTGACTAAGCTCAATCGGTTCTGTGAGCATTTTGATTACCAGGGCTTTACATTTTCCATCAGATAAGTTGACAATCTCCTCATCAGTTAGTTCTGAGGTTTTGCTGTGTTCTTTCTTTTGGGCCATATTTCTTTGTCTTGGTGCACCTACTATGTTGTAAGGGGCAGGGCCTTATGTATTCACCCAGGTGGGGCAACCCTCTTTACTGCACTGATTGTGTGGAAGGGGCCAGAGAGGGAACAATGCAGCTTGCCTGTTCTCTAGTGCATTTTCCAACAGACTCTCATGTCAGACTGGAAGTATCTCTTACACGGGCAACCCCAGCAGTAGCCCACAGTCAGCTCTGAGTCTCAGTTTTTCCCTTAAGTCAGCCCCTCCCGAGGAGCTCTACTAAAGTCAGCAGTCAGCCCCAACCCCCAGCCATCTTGCTGGGGTTTTTCTGTGTTGGCCCATGCAGTCCAACTTACAGGTCTGGTTATTCTGGTTGATTTTTTACTTAATTCCTTGGTTTTTGGAGTTCCATGCAATTTGATTTTCTGGCATTTTTGGTTATTTATTGATTTTAGATTGGTTGTTATCCTCCTTTTGGTTGTGCAGAGAAGTGAAGGGCTTCTACCTATGCCACCACCTTGGCCAGAACTCTAAATGATGATATTTTTTTATTTGTTACATACATTAGGCTTACGTATTCATTATGAATAGACTATTTTGTCATTATAATATCTCCCCTTTATTTTTGATAATGCCTTTTTTTGAGTTCTACTTTTCTCACATCAGAAACCTAATTCCAGCTTTCATATGATTTTTTGTGTTTATGGTATACTTTTAATTTTTTTATTTTTAACTTTTTGGTGCTTTTTTATTTGAAGCCTTTGTGTGGGGAGTGAAGTAGGGTGATAGCATAAAGTTTGGTGTTGCTTGGTATCCAGTCCAACAATCTCTGTCACTTAACTTTGTGTCTAGTCCATTTATATTTTATGAAATTATTGTCATGCTTGGTGTTAAGTCTACAATATTTCTACCTGTTTTGTAATTGTTACATCTCTTCTTGGTATTTATATTCTTTCCTTTCTGGTTTCTTTTTGATTAATTGATTCTTTTGATTAATTTTTTTCATTATTCTATTTTACCTCCACTTATATTTGCTTTTCTGAAATCATTTTTATTGTGTTTCTGCTACAGTTGTCCCAATTTTTTCCCCTTTGCCTTTCTCCACCCACCCTACTCCCTGCTCCCACAGTTGATTTTCACACTGGAGAAATTATGCTAAGTGAAATAAGCCAGTCGGTGAAAGAAAATACCATATTATCTCACCTATAAAAGGAATCTAATGAACAAGATAAACTAATGAACAAAATAGAACCACAGGCATGGAAACATGAAACAGACTGAAAGTATCCAGAGGGGAGGAGAGAGGGAGATAATGGTAGGAAGAAGGGGAAGGATTAGACAAAGAACATGCTTTTGATTTTTTAAAAGTTTACCTATTTTGTGTTTATAGTTGCCAAGTTTATGTAGATGTGTTTTTTATATTTCTTAACCACATTAATCATTAATTATAGATATTGTCAATTTTTGTTGATTACCTAAATATCTAATCAGTTATGGGATGTTTTATATTGTATATTTTAATTTTTGGAAATACATTTGTGTCTCTTGTCATTTCTAATAATTTTTATTTGAATGTTGGAAATTGTTAATAAAAATATGTTCAATCTTAAAATGAAACAAAATAGATGGCTTATCCTTTCTTCTGCTAGATAGATAGACTGTTGGCTAATTTTCTTATCTGCTCAGGTAGGTTTATTTGAAATCTAGGTATTAGCTTCAGGGTGACTCATTCTAAATTTGATATATTATTGGTTCTTCAAAAACTTCAAGTGAGAACATAATTATACCAGAGAGCTCTTACTCCTGATTATTCCAAATTCTAAGCTCTGTCTTAGAAAATTGCTAGAACAAACAAAACAAAAATAAGTATTTGCTTTTCTGATCACACTTTTAGCTTCTTGCCACTGTCACATAATTACAGTTTCCAGATACTTGTGGCATTGTGAATATATTGACCTGGACCACATAATGACTCTAGTAAAGGGGAAAGTAGCACTGTATTCGATTGCCTAACTGGAACCACCTGCAGTAAGAAAAAGCATCTCTAAAAAGGTGCAATTTCCCCAAAAAAGGAAAAAGGGAAAGTATTTTTTCTCATATACCTCATTACAGAGTCTAGAGTTATTAACCTATCTAAAGAAAGATAACAATTGATAGGTGCTGGTTAGTAATGGAATCTCAGAAAATCCTGAGTAGGGAAGTCAGAGTGTTTTTAAAATTTTTTCTGGACTTCCGCCAAGATGGAGACGTAGGTGGAGGAACCACCTTGCCTCTGTGCACAACCAAATCTAAGAACAACTATTTTTAACAGCAGTCACAACCAAGCCACACGGAAAATCAACAATACGGACTCCAAAGGACAACTAGATACTCAGCTGGACCGGTATGAGGAGCGAAGCCAGCAGCGGAACAGGTTGGCAAGAAAAAATTCCCAGGTTGTGCGCGGTGAGCGCGCGAGCAGCCGAAAGTGCTGATCAAGAGTGAGCTAGCTACGGGAGCGCACAGGGAAGAAGCGCGGCGGGGCTGTCTGCGGTCGGTAGCGTACCTGCGTGCAGAGAAACCAGTGAGAAGGGAAGCCTGCTCGGGGCAGCAGGCTCGCACAATTCCCATCGGATAAACAAGCCCGAGGTGTGTGGTGTGACTGAGGCGGGCTGGGCTAGTGGAGAGGACCGCCATTGCTCCCTCTCTGACCACGCCCCCACACACAGCGTCACAAACCAGCGACCTGGGTCTCCCCGCCCTGGTAAATAACTAAGGCTTTGCTCTGCTTACTTAACAGCACGAATAGACCAAAAATGGCTCTAGGACAACTCAGAGCCCCAGAACCGATAGATCTAAGCGATGAAGAAATAGCCAGTCTTTCAGATGTACAGTTCAAAACACTGGTTATCAGGATCCTTACAGAACTGGTTGATTTTAGTCACAAATTAGAGAAACATATGGAAACTAAACTAATTGAAATGAAGGGAAATACACAGGAAAGCAATAGTAATGGAAAGAAAATTGGGACTCAAACCAAGGGAGTGGACCAGAAGGAAGAAAAAAATGATCAAACAGAAAAGAATGAAGAAATAAGAATTCAGAAAAACGAAGAGAAGCTTAGGAACCTCCAGGACATCTTTAAACATTCCAACATCCGAATTATAGGGGTACCAGAAGGGGGAAAGGCACAGCCACCAGTGGAAAACTTATTTGAACAAATAATAAAGGAGAATTTCCCCAAGCTGGCAAAGGAAATAGACTTTCAAGAAATCCAGGAAGCTCAGAGAGTCCCAAAAAAGTTGGACCCAAGAAGGGACACACCAAGGCACATCATCATTATATTAGCCAAGATTAAAATGAAGGAGAGAATCCTAGAAGCAGCAAGAGCTAAGGGGACAGTCACCTACAAAGGAGTTCCCATCAGACTGTCAGCTGATTTCTCAAAAGAGACCTTACAGGCAAGAAGGGGCTGGAAAGAGGTATTCCAAGTCATGAAAACCAAAGATCTACAACCAAGATTGCTCTACCCAGCAAAGTTTTCATTTAGAATGGAAGGACAGATAAAGTGCTTCTCAGATAAGACCAAATTCAAGGAGTTCATCATCACCAAGCCCTTATTATATGAAATGTTAAAGGGACTTACCTAAGAAAAAGTAGATAAAAAAGATGAACAGTGAAAGGACAGCAAACTCAGTTATTAAGAACCACACCTAAAACAAAAGCAAACTAAGAGGACAGCTAGATCAGGAGCAGAACCATAGAAATGAAGATCTCATGGAGGGTTAGCAACAGGGGAGTGGGAGGAGGGGAAGGGGGGAGAAGGTACAGAAAATAAGTAGCATAGACGGTAGGTAGAAAAGAGACAGGGGGAGGGTAAGAATAACAGGGGAAATACAGAATCTAAAGAATTTGAGACACATGTTCATGAACTAAAGGGGGAAATGGTGGGGGAGGGGTATGCAGGGTGGAGGGGAATGGAGGGGGGGAATAGAGCAAATGTAATGGCATAATCAATAAAAAAAGTTAAAAAAATTTTTTTTCTTTCTAGGCTCTAAGTACTACTGGGAATCCCATCTTAGATTCAGCCTTTTTATTTTTTAATATGGGAAAATCATGTAATATACACACACATTTTCTATATTTAATAAAATATTTCATTATTTAATATTAGTAATACATAATTCTATTTTTATTTCAACCTGTGATATCTATCTTTTTTCACAGCACAATTCATGGTACATGGCACAGTAGAGCCTTTGGTGGTTACGGTGGGTGGACAGGTTGAGATCCACTGCCATATTTCACCACCACAGAGTGCAGCACACATGGAAGTGCGCTTGTTCCGGGACCGCTACACCCAGCCTGTGTATTTGTACCACGATGGCCAAGATCTTTATGGAGAAGTCCGTAAGGATTACGTGGAACGAACAAAGTTGCTAAAAGAGTCCATTGGGGAAGGCAATGTGACCGTCAGAATCCAAAATATTGTCGCTTCTGATGCAGGGGAGTATCACTGTTTGTTTAAAGATGGTGACTTCTCTGAAGAAGCCATTGTGGAGGTAAAAGTAACAGGTAAAAAAGTTTGCTTCTGATGACCTTTGTTATGCATGACCTGGGGGTAATCTGAAGTTGGATTCTAAGGCAATGCTATTTTTCCCCCTAATTTTTCCAAGTTATCTGATTTGGTTATTATTGTGCCAAGATACAATTACATTAGTCTGGGAAAATAAAGGACAAGTATCAAGAGAAAAGGACAGACAATATATAAATTCTTCAGGTCCTGTCACTTCTCCTATAAATCTCAAACAATCATGGATCCACTCAGAGCTCTCAGAATTCCTGTCAGATGTATTAAATACCATCCGCCCTCACTATTGACACAGAGTAAAACTTTCCTAATCATTTTAATTAGGCTTTTTATTTTAAAGTAAATGTGGATTCATAATCAATTTTAAAGAAATAATAATACATTTACACTTTACCCAGTTTTCTTCAGTGGTAACATCTTGTATAACACAATGAGGAAATTAACATTGATACAATCCACCACAATAATTTTTTCTTTTTTTTAAAGTGACTTGTTTTTTAAAGATTTTTAAAATTTATTTTTAGAGAGAAGGAAAGGTAGGGAGAGAAACATCAATGTGTGGTTGCTTCTCATGTACCCCCAACTAGGAACCTGGCCTGCAACCCAGGCATGTGCCCTGGACTAGAAATGGAACCAGTCACCTTTTGGTTCACAGGCCAGCAATCAGTCCACTGAGCCATTGGAGACAGGGCTGTACCATATTTTTTTACTGTTCTAAATTGTTTATTAGGTTAAAATTTGACAACTATGATACGTATTAGCAGTAATGGTGAAGCTGGAGAGTACTGTGCCTTCTCCAAGCTGCAGGGCAAGAACCATCAATAGTGTGGTGGAACTTGTGGCCTTTTCCAAGGCTATGGCTCTTGCAGCCTGTAGATGTCAGCCCTCACATCTTCCTGTGCTTGTGGACCAGTTTGGTGATGTAGTGGGTGTCAGGATTCCTTCTGATGGCCTTATGGAATGAATCAATGAGGGTAATATCAAAGAATTTGTATGTGGAATCTTCACCAACCCATTAAGAATTCAGGACCACAGTGGTGCCCAGCTCACTCCTCAGCAATAGACTGAAGACTTCAGACAAGCTGGTTAACACCATAATGAACATGGACAGGCTTGCCATAGTTCATACACTTAGGAACAGGGTGTTTGCAGTTACCACAGCGCACACAAATCCGATATATGACATAACCTTGCTTGGCCTTGTATCCCAGCCTACCGCTTTATCATACCTTGTGGGGCGGAGGGCTCTGTGGAGTGCAGAGAGCTGGCAGTACTGCCAGCAGTGCACCCTGAGAAGGAAGTTTGTCACATGGGACTGCTTCTTCCTCCATAGCTCCTCGATGTACTCGTAAGCAACCATCTTGGCTTACCTTATGTCTGTGGTTAGATGAAAAGGAAGAACCTTTCTCCCATAATTCCTTTTGGACTCTTCCATAATAATTTTAGTAACTTTTTATGTAGGACTATTTTTAGATTTACAGAAAGTTTGCAAACATTATGGGGTATTCAATATTTCTTTACCCGGATTCCCCTAGTTACAAATCTTTTTTATTGAAACAGATCTCCATGTAGTTGTTAGTAAAATATTCTAAAATTTGATCATTTGACTTTCTTAAAGCTAAATATAAAGTAGGCTACTTCTCTTTTCTTGAAACATTCAATAGCTTCCAATTTCCTTAAAAAATTATAATAATGTTATCCTGAAACTGAAAGCCCTCTTTCTATGATGTGACTATAACTAAACCTCTAATTTCAGCTGCTAATATTTGCTCTCACAAACTTGAGCTGTAACTAATTAGTTCAAACGTTTAATTAGTTCCAAATATTCATGGATACAGAGAACAAATTGACAGCTGTCAGAGTGGAGGGTTTGAGTGAGAAGGGTGAAGGGATTAAGTAAAGAAAAAAAAGAAAGACTCAGGATCACAGACAACAGAATGGTGGGGATATGGGGGGAGGTAGAAGAAGGCAAAGGGCATAAATGATGATGGAAGGGGACTTGATCTGAGGTGGTAAACACACAATACAATATACAGATGATGTGCTGTAGAACTGTATAGCTGAAAGCTATATAATTTTATTAACCAATGTCACCCCAGTAAATTAAATAAATCAGTAGTTCCAAATGCTGGCTTGTGAAAATTGCTAATTTGTCTGATCAAGCCTAGCATTTTATCTTTATATTAATTTAAGGCATAGAGATGGATCTTTTAAAAGTTTTTGAATTTGGACTCTTAGAATTATTGTGCTTTTATCCATTGCCCTGTTCACAACTGGATTTGGGGAGTAATTATATGTTCATTTAAAACAATTCATTGAAAATATGATAGTATAAATACAATATAAATTACACACATGGATAGTTAAGTGCTTAGGAGAAATGAGTTACTTCAGAGGGTAAAGCACTTTAAAATCACCAGCCACTATTTTTTCAGTATTTATTGAAAAATTTGTGCCAGAAACTATAAAACAAAATGAAGTAAAACAAACAAAAAAACAACTTTTTAGGATTTGTTTGTTACATGATTTTATTTTTTGTGGTTGTTTTTACTTTGTGTTGATTTCCACAATATTTCTATAACAATAGAAAGCTAAATTGAATAAACTTAATAGATCTTTCTGAAATCTATTGTGGACTTTATTATGTTTAGGAGAGAGGTGGTCTTCCATGACACTATATTAATTCAGCAACACTTTTTCCCCATTTCTGTAAATGGTACCACTATCTGCAAATGCTAGGTACCAATCTTGACTTATTTTTTAATCTCCTTGCAAGTGTGTTTTATGTCTTTTTTCTCTTTAACTGCCATTCTTCCAGCATAACTACCTTTCCTTTTTAATTATCCACTAGCTGTAGGCTTGGAGATACAGTTTAATGTAAATGCTACAAACAAAGAGAAGATAATGGTGGAGTGTAATTCAGAAGGATGGTTCCCTAAACCTCAGATACAGTGGAGAGATACCAGTGGACAAATAATTCCACCATCATCTGAATTGTACTCACAAGATAAATCTGAGTTATTCCACATAAGCACTGCTCTTGTCCTCAATGTCAGCTCCCAAAGTGTTACCTGTTATCTTCAGAATCCAATAACTGGCCAAGAGAAATGGACAAAAATTAAAGTGCAAGGTGAGTGTCAGAAAGAGATTCTGTCACTGAAGGTTAGATGGCTATCACACAATTAATAATTCAGAAGAAAATGCTTGCCAAATGTTAATGTAATGCAAATGTATAAAATAGGATATTATTAAATTCATGGATTAGGCAAAAGCCAAAGTATGAATTAGTTGTACTTAGCTATAAATGACTTTGAACAGTCTAACAATTTCTAATTTTAAACAAAATCTAACTGTCAAAGTTTATTAAGGCAGTGTATATTAATGTAATAATAACACTTTGCTCTTATAGTATAAGATGGTGAAAAGAAAGTCTCAAAGAACACAGAATGATACCAAGTGAAAATTATGAAACTTCTTATTCCATCTTAACCATAAACCCTACCCACTGAATAATTACTTCTGAGCATTCTAGTTTTTTAGCTTGTAGGTAGTTGAATAAATTTAATTGAAAGTGTCTATATAAATTTCTTAATTTCCCTTTTAAACAATACTTTTGCCTTTTTTTTAAATAAAACTTTTCTTAGTTTTATTAGTCCTCTCTTCTTTATCCTTTGTTATTCTAGTTTTGTAAGTTTTATTATTTTATTCCTATATTGGTAATATTTTTAAACTTACTCTACTTAAACACCTTCCTCTTTAAATTTTTTTCTCACAAATAATGATGTAAAAATGTGGAATGGAGTCATCATAAAATTGTTCAGTTATCTCTCTGTATGTGGGGGTTTGGCTTCAGGACCCTTCAAGGATATCAAACTCCATGAATGCTATGAATGCTCAATTCTTTACATAAATTGGTGTAGTATTTGCGTAGAACCTGTATTTGCATTTAAACTACTTACAGGGTATACCTACATATTAGTTTATTCACGTGAATTCAGTTAGTGCTCATTCAAGTTTTCAAGTTCTTTTTGGAACTTGAGTTCAATTTTTGTTTTTTTGGAACTTTCTGGGTTTAAAAAATTTTATTTTCCAGTATGTTTGATGTGTGCTTGGTTGAATCCATGAGTGCAGAACTTGTAGGTATGGCAAAACTACTTTATACTTTTATTTAATTTTCCTCAGTTTGAGAGACTGACTTTTTTGCAAAAAATATTTTTTCTTTTAAAAAACTGTGTTGAATGGAAAATAGTATGGCTTCTTAACTATATGACTAAAATTAATGGTAAATTTAGAGAATTTTTTTAAGTCATAGTCTTAACTCTCATTTCACCCAGATTATTTCTATTGTTCTTTATATCTCAGGACTCCTTTCTTACTTTCCTTTGTTTTAAAGCTGGATTATTCTAGCTCAATCCTTTTCCCCACCAAAAAAGATGCATACAGCCAAATTAGCCACCGTATAGATATGTGATCAAATTACAAGTTCATTTTTTCGGATGGAGGATACTCTTAGAAACCTGAATGATCTTTAGTAGTGTTCCAATAAGCACTTTAATGGTTTCATGGAGGGTGTTTCTTAAAGAGTCAACGTTAGAAAACCGAAGATATATTTTTCCCTGTGATTCTGGAATTGCAAGGCATTACTCTTTTGCCATTTTTTTTTTCAGGCATTAGCAGCAATCTCTAGATTGGGCTAGCAAACCTCTGATTGCAAAATCCTGAAAGAATATTACTTTAAAAACGCATGTTAAATTTCCCTCATGAAGGTAGATACAAAAATGCAAACAGTCATTACTTTCTACAGAACTATTAGTTTTGGCAGAAAAGTAATTCATATTGTTTTTTTTCCTCACTAAATATTATACTTGGGTGAAAATATTTAATTTAGGAAATTAAGCTACTCAGATCCTGGACAGATGTATCACATTCAGGAACCAACTTTATCTGTTACCCTTTAATGTTGCAATTTGTAATAGAATAGGAGAGGAAATTTGGCAAGATACCTTTCTCAGTTCTAATACCATGTTAAGTCAAATCACATTAGCCTTACTCTCTGCCTCATTCCACATACTCCAAGCCTGGCCTGTCCCTAGAGATGCAGGAAGATCAGTGTATGAAGTGGCATGTTTTTTACTATAGAATATCTCTTTCTAATTCAATGAACACCCAGATTTTTGCTTTTCTAATTGAATCTTTGTGATATCTGTTTCAGATACCATGCTCCTAAAGGATAATTATTGGGAGATGACACCTTTCATAATTCTTTCTTGTGTGCTGTGTTTTAGATACGGTTACTTTGTGTATCACCAATCAAAAAATACAGGTAAATGGCATGTGAAAAATAGAAGTCCAAACTTTTTTCTTCTATTTATAGTGCATTAATTCAATGAAAAAAGTCTGTCCAAGTCCTAACCTATTTGATTTTAGACTTTATTTCTATTTGTATAACTCAGGGGACTGGGCTATGTATCAGAGGTTAATTCAAGCAGTCTGGTGCAGGTACTGGGGCAGCTATTACTTCTTTCTTTATCTGGTTCCTCCGAGCCCCACCATGATTTGTGCCCCAGAGTAAGGTCTCTTTTCCCTGTAGCATACTATCATTCAATTGATTTAGAAAGTAAAGGCTTTGGTTTAGCTTAGAAAATTCACTGATGACTTCTGTGTGTGTAGATTTGTGCTCTTTTCTGAAGAATATTGGCTCTTCTTTCACATTAAAAAGTTTTAATATTTCAGGATTATAATAATTTCAGCATCTAGGGTTTTGTAATGAGTTAATTAGGTAATCATCAATCCTTATATGCCCCTGCAACTTTTTTGAAATATAATTGACATATAACATTGTATAAATCTGAAGTGTATAACATGTTGATTAGATATATTTAAATATTGACACCTTTAATAAATATTTATATATTTAAATATAATCACCACCTTTAGCATTTCAACACCTGTATTTTGTTACATAATTACCTTTTTGTGGCAAGAACAATTAAGAACTAGTGTCTTAGAAACTTTGATGTTTATAATAAGGTATTATTGTCTATAATCATTATAATGTGCATTAGATCTCCAGAACTTATTTATCTACTGGTTGCAAAATTGGCCCCTTAAACAATCTCTCTTTAATTCCCCCATACCCCATCCCCTGAATACCAACATTCTATTTTGTGTTTAATGAATTTAGATTTTTTAGATTTCATGTATATGTAATATTATAAGTATTCTTTCTCTGTCTAGACTTATCTCACTTATAATACCTTCAAAATCCATCCATGTTGCAAATGACAGAATTTTCCTTTTTTCTCCTAGCAGAATAATGTTCTGTCATATGTATATGTACACACACACATATGACACAACTTATCAGTTCATCCATTGACAGACACATGTTTTTTCATATCTTGACTATTGTGACTAATGCAACATGAGGGTGCATATATCTCTTCAACATCCTATTTTTATTTCCTTTGGATATGTACCCAAAAGTGGAATTAATAGATAAGATAGTTCTATTTTTATGTTTTTAAGAAAAACTCCATGTTTTAATAGTGCTAAACCAATTCACATTCCCAATAACAGTGTATGTGTTCCCTTATCACCACATCCTTGCCAACCCCCGTTATCTCTCATCTTTATTATAGTCCTTCTAACAGATGAAAGGTAATATCTTATTGTGGTTTAGAAGGATTATTAATAATGATGAGCATCCTTTAATGTACCTTTTGGCCATTTGGATGTCTATCTGAAAAAGACATCTATTCAGATTCTCTGCCTGTTTTTAAATAAAATTGGCAGGGTTTCTGTTATTGAATTGTGAGTTTTTAAAAATATTATTGCATATTAATTCTTTATCTGATCTATGGTTTGCATTATTTTCTTCAATTTCATAGGTTGTGTTTTTATTTATTTATTTTTCTGTGCAGAGGACTTTAAATGTAATATAGTCCCAATTGCTGATTTTTGCTCTTTTTGCTTGTACTTTTGTTGTCATATTCAAAATATTATTGCCCAGACTAATGTCAAGGAACTTCATCCCTATATTTTCTTCTAGGAGTTTTAAGGTATTAGAGCATATGTTTATATCATTAATTCATTTAGAGTTAATTTTTATAAGTATTGTAAGATAAGGATCCAATTTTATTTTTCTGCATGTGGTTATCCAGTTTTCCCAACCATTTCTTAAAGAGACTATCCATTAAGTATTCTTGCCTCCTTGTCAAATATTAGTTGACTGTGTACACAGGGTTTTATTTCTGGGCTCTCTATTCTCTTCCTTCCATTGATCTATGAGTTTGTTTTCATGCCAGTTTCATACTGTCTTATGGCTATATCTTGGTAGTATTGTTTGATATCAGTAGTACTGTCTGATAGTGTAATGACTTGGCTTTTCACTTTGCAATAGTTGCTTTGGCTATTTAGAGTCTTTTGTGTTGTCCATAAATTTTAGGGCTATTTTTTCTATTTCTGTAAAATATACCATTGAAATTTTTATAAGAATTACATTGACTTTATAGATGGTTTTGGGTAGAATGGTCTTTTTTACCATACTAATTTTTCTGATCCATGGATGTGGGATAGCTTTCCATTTCTTTTTGTCTTTTTTCACTTCTTTCAACAGTGTCTTGTAGTTTTCATTGTACAGATCTTTCACTTAGTTAAATTTATTCCTGGGTATTTTTTGATGCTGCTGTAATTTAGATAGCTTATTTTTTCAGATGTTTTGTTGTTAAGGAATAGAAATGCAACTGTTATCTGCATGTTGATTATATCTCCTGCAACACAACAGACAAAAGTCCAGGATCAAATGGCTTCACCGGTGAATTCTACCAAACATTCAAAAAGTGTTAATAATTATCCTTCTTGAATGTTTCCAGAAAATTGAAGAAGAGTGAACACTATCAGACTAATTCTACAAAGCCATCATTACCCTGCTACCAAAACCAGACAATAACCTCACAAAAAAGACATTACAGGAGAATACTTCTTTAGAGAAGAATATTAGAGAATTATATTAAACAATACATTAAATGGGTTAAGCGCTATAGCCAATTAGGATTTATTCCAGGCATGCTAGATCATTCAACATCCTCAAATCAATCAACATTATACACCAAATTAACAAAATGAAATATAAAAACTATAAGATGATCTCAATATATATAGATATGCAGTTGATAAAATTTAACAGTAACTTATAATGAAAATTTTCAACAAAGTGTATATAGAGAAAATGTACCTCAACACAATAAAAGCCACAAATGACAAGTTCGCAGCTAACATATTACTGTGAAAAGCTGAAAACTTTCCTCAAGTTCAGGAATAAGACAAGGGTATTCACTCTTGATATTTTTATGCAATGTAGTATTGAAAGTCCTAGCCAGAGTAATTAAGTAATAAGAAGAAATAAAAGTCATCTAAACTGGAAAAGAATAAATAAAACTGTTACTATTTATGATGGCATTATTTTGCATATAGAAAACCTTATGGATGTTACCCCGCCACTGCCCCCTGCCAAAATTGTTTGAACTAATAGACAAATTCAGTACAGCTGCAAGGTACAAAATAAATATACAAAAATGTGTTGCATTTTTATACACTAACAACAAACTGTCAGAAAGAGAAACTAAGAAAATAATTCCATTTACAGTTCCATCAAAAATCATAAAGTACCTAGAAATAAACTTAACTAAGGAGAAAAAAATGTGTTCAATGAAAACCACAAGACTTTGATGGAAGAAATGGAAGAAAACACAAATAAAAGGAATAATATTTTATGCTCATAGGTTGAAAAAATATTGTTAAAATATTCATATCACCCAACAAAAGCTACAGAGTTAATGCAATGTCTATCAAAATTCTAAGAGCATTTTCACAAAAATAGGACACACAATCCCAAAGTTTGTATGAAACTAGAAAAGATCCCAATTAGCCAAAGTGATTTTTAGAAAAAAAAGACAAATCTAAAGGCACCATGCTCCCTGATTCCTAATTGTATTACAAAGCTCTAGTAATCACAACAGAATGATATTGGAATAGAAACAGGCACACAGGACAATGGAACAGAATAGAGAACCCCAAAATAAACTCATACATATATCAGTAATTTATGACAGCAGAATAAGAATATGCAATATGAAAAGGACAGTCTCTTCAATAAATGGTTTTGGGATACGTGACACCCATATGCCAAAAAAAAAAAAAAAAAAGGAGGAGACATATGAGATGGTGGAGGAGTAAGTAGAAGCAACATCAACTTCCAGGACCAATCTGAAATTACAACTAAATTGCAGAGAAATCATATGGAATAAACAAGTGGACAATATTGAGAAAGAAGCCTTGTAACCACAGACAGAAGAAACCAGTTCATCACAATGTGACTGGTAGGGAGAGCAGAGGAGACACAAGAGGGCTAGCTGGACTCCCACAGGTGGCCGTTGAAGTGCCAGAGGAATGTTTCCATGGCCAGGGCATTCCCCCTGAGAAGTGTGGGGTCTAAACCCCAAGCTGGGTTCCCTAGTCTACAGCACCAAAGCCTGAAAAGAACCCAGGCAACATCCAGCTTTGGAAAGTGGCAGGGTTTCTTTATGCCAGAGACAGACAGCTGGAGTCACAGAGAGGGTTTTAAAAAGCCAACTGATTAAAATTTCATTTGCAGCCACATACCCTGGGCTCTGGCAAAGGTAGGGCAGAGTGGATTCGTGATGCTTGAGAAGAGACTGGGGATGGTGGCTTTGGGGAGAAAACTGAGTAAGCAGCCACCAGGATCCTGCACACTGCAGGAGCCACTTTGTTCAAGCAGAGCACTCCCTTCCAAGTGGCATCAGCATGAGGGGAAGCAGTAGCCCCACCTATAGGAATTACTCTGCCCCATCCTGTACAATCAAGCCTGACTGCTTATTACAGAGTGACTAAATTAACAACTGAAGGAGTCAGCCATAGAATGTGGATCCCTGGAGTCTCAAACAGAGTGGGACCAGACTGGGACACCATCTGAAGTCAACAGAGGTGGATCCAGAAAGAAAAAACAATGGTAAATGCTGTTGGCTACCGAGATAAATTCCACTGCAGTCTTCTTCATGGTTTGCCATGTTTTCTCTCCTGTGTGGCTTTTTAACATTCATTTCTCATCCTTCAAATTTGTGCATATTAAGTAACTAGGTTTTATATTACAGTTTATTTCAAATCTCATACTTTGTTCCTCCCTTCTGTTACCCCATTTTACCTTCTTTCTTTCTCTTCTTATTTTCATTTCAAATTTTGTTTTCTTTCTTGCTATAACTTGTTCCCATTCCACACTCTTACTATTTTGCCCTACTCCAGCCTCTCAAAACCATTTTTCTTGTCATTGATCATCTCACCCTTTTCCCCACTCTTAAGATACCCTTATTCTCCCTCCACCTTTGTCAACCTTTGTCATTGGTTGTGGATAGTGTGGTTGTTGTAGCATTTCTTCAATTTTATCTCTACATCTTCACCATTTTGGTGTTTCAAACTCAAATTTTATTATTCCCCTCTTACTGTATTCTGCTTTCCTCTTGTCCTTTCTTTTTTATCTCAATTTTTTATTTTTCTCTCTCTTAGTCTGGTTTTCATTCCTCACTCTTAGCATCCTTTCTCCTTCTATCATCTCAAAATCATCTCCTTTTTCTCTGGACATCTCTTAAGCGTGTCTTTCTTTTTTCCCTGTTAACCCTATTCCACCTATATTAATCTTAGCACATTAGTTGTAGATAGTGCTGTGGTGGAAATATTTTCTCCAATTTGGTTCCTATTTTATTTATTATTTTTCTTAATTATTTCCTCTTTCTCTCTCTCACAATACATTTTTAAATTTTCTGTTTAAACCTAATACTATACAATTACCTTCTCTTGCTCCACTCCACTTTCTTAATTCCTTTCTTTATGATGTAAATTTTCCTTTCTTTTTCTCTCCATCTTTCCTCAATTCCTTATTCTTATTATTACTCTTCCCTCTACCCTCTCAAAATCATTTTTCTTTCAGTAGGTCATCTCATATTGGTTTCTACTTTTTATAATAGTCTTAGTCTCTTTGTACCTTTATAAATACTGGCTCATTTGCTGTTGATAGTATGATTGTGGGTGGGGGTTATTTTTGTGGGTGTGGTTTTGTTTCCTGGGCTGTGTTTTTTTGTTCCGGTGGCACCTATACAACAGCATAGAAGACATAGTAGGCAAAGTGGCTTCCAGTCACCTAGCTGAAGGGAAAGACCAACCAGAGAATGACCCAACAACACTCAAAACCTAATTACAAACAGACACCTAACATAAATGGCATAAAGGGCATCTCAAGAACATCAAGCTCATAAGATCAAGGAAACTGAACCACTGAATCCCATAGGTCTCCTTCTATAGAAGGTCACACCATGAAGCCCAGGAGTCAAAGCAGATCAATTTAGAAAGCAGATACAAAAAAGAAGAGTACCTAAAATGAAGAGACAAACAAACAACCCCCAATTGAAAGGAAAGGAGGAATCCCCAGAAAGAGTGCTAAATAAAAAAGAGTCATGAAAATTATCAGACATTGAGTTCAAAATAATGGTTATAGGGAAGCTTAATGAGCTCAATGAGAACTACAGAAAAATACGGGGAAGATACCAAGAACTTACTGCACACCACATCAGTGTGAAAAAGGACATAGAAAATATCAATAAGAGCCAAGATGAAATGAAGAATACAATTTCTGAATTGAAGAATCCGGTGGATGGAATTAAAAGAGGCTAGATGAAGCAGAGGATCAAATAAGCAAGATGGAGGACAAGGAAGAAAGAAATTCCCAGACAGTGCAACAGATTGGTACAGAACAACATGAAAGATAATAACATTCTATAATAGGAATACCAGAAGGAGAAGAGGAGCAAGGCATACAATACCTATTTGAAAAAATAATAACAAAAAACTTTCCTAACTTGATGAGAGAAAAAAATCATGCAAGTTACAGAAGCACAGAGGGTCCCAATCAAGATGAATCCAAAAAGGTCCCACTTCAAGACACATCATAATAAAAATGACAAAATTTAAACAAAGAGAGAATATTAAAGGAAGCAAGGGAGAAACAGCTAGTAATGTACAAAGGAACTCTGATAAGGCTATCTGCTGATTACTCAATAGAAATACTAGAAGCCAGGAGGGAATGACAAGAAATATTCCAAGTAATGAAAAGGAAAGACCTGCAACCAAGACCATCCTACCCGACAAGACTCTCACTTAAAATGTAAGGCAAGGTGGAAATGGGAGGGAGGTGAGGAGCACTTGGGGGAATGGGCTGGGATGAGAGTAAAAGACAGAAAACTGTACTTGAACAATAAATAAATAAATAAATAAATAAATAAATAAATAAATAAATAAAATGTAAGGCAAAATAAGGAATTCCCTGACCAAAAAAAAAAAAAGCAGCTAGAGCATACATCTCCACCAAACCAGCTTTGCAAGAGATGCTAAATGGACTGCTATAAGACAATTGGGAAAAGGGGAGAGAGAGAAACACAAGAACATAGGGAAAAGGAGCAATGAATAAATACCTATCAAGAATAACCTTAAAGGTAAATGGATTAAATGCTCCAATCAAAAGATATAGGGTAGCTTAATGAATGAAAAAAATCATGACATGCTGTCTACAGAGACCCAGAACAAGAGATCTACACAGATTGAAAGTGATCTATGGGAAAAAGTATTCTAAGCAAATGGACCTGAAAAAATTCTGGGGTAGGAGTACTTATATCAGACAAAATAGATTTCAAAACAAATGCCAGAAAAAGAGATAAAGGAGGACACTATATAATACTTAAATGAATAACTCATCAAGAAGATATGACCCTTATAAACATATATTGACCCAACATAGGAGAACCAAAATATATATGGAAAATCTTGGAGTAGCTCAAGAAAGATATCAACAGCAACAAACTCCACGTAGGAGATTTTAACACCCCATTGTCAACAATAGATAGATCTTCCAAGCAAAGATTCAACAAGGATATTACAACATTGAACAACATTCTACTGGGGTGTCAAAACTTTTGGTGTCTCTGTCCCACATTGGAATAAGAGTTGTCTTGGGACATACATAAAATATACAAACATTAACTAAAAGCTAATGAGTAAAATAAAAAGGTTTTCAGTAAATTAATTTTCTGTTGGGCCATATTCATAGCCATCAAGAGCCACATGTGGCCAGCAGACCATGGATTGGACACCCATTAAATGAACTTGATTGACAAATACAGAACCTTTCACCAAAAAGACAAAAATTTACATTCTTTTTAAACGCACATGGAACATTCTCAAAGATAGATCACATGATAGGACACAAAACAAACCTCGACAAATCCAAGATAACTGAATCATATTGAGTATTTTCTTGGATTACAATGGCTTGAAACTAGAAAACAACCTCAAGGGAAAAAACCTCAAAAACAGTCAAATTTATGGAGACTGAGTAACATGTTACTAAACAATGAATGGGTTAACAACGAGATCAAGGATGAAATTAAAAAGTTTCTGGAAACAAATGAAAATGAACATACAACAGCCCAAAACCTATGGGACACTGAGAAGGAAGTCCTGAGAGGAAAGTTCATAGCAATATTTCAAATAAATAACCTACCCAATGTCTTCGAGAACTGGAGGAACAATAACAAAGTCTAGAGCAAGTAGAAGGAAGGAAATAATCAGGATCAGAGCAGAATTAACTGACATAGACAGTAAAAGAACAATTCAAAAGATTAATAAATCCAGGAGCTTGTTCTTTGAAAAAATAAACAAAATCAATAAGCCTTTAAGCATACTCATCAAGAAAAAAAGAGAGCAGCCCAAAAATAAAACCAGAAATGAAAGAGGAGAAATCACAACCAATACCATAAAAATACAAAAGATTGTAAGAAATTACTATGAAGATCTACATGCCAAGAAATTTGAAAACCTGGGTGAAATGGACAAATTGCTAGAAAAATATAACTTCCCAAAACTGAATCAGGAAAAAGCAGAAAGCCAGGATAGATTGATAACAACTAGTAAAATTGAAGTAGTAATCAAAAACTCTCAGCTCACAAAAACCACTGGACTGGATAGCTTCACAGAAGAATTTTACAAAACATTTAGGGGAGAGCTAACTCCTATCCTGCTCAAACTATTCAAAAAACCCAAGAAGAAAGAAAACTCCCAAACTTTTTTTATGAGGCCAGCATAATGCTAGTTCCAAAATGAAACAAAAACACAACAAAAAAGAAAACTACAGGCCAATATTGCTGATGAACATAGATGCTAAAATCCTCAACAAAATATTGGCAAACTGCATTCAGGAATACATTAAAAAGATTATACAACGTGTTCAAGTGGGATTCATTTCAGGGATGCATAGATGGTACAATATTCACAAATCAATAAAGATAATACACCACATAAATAATATGAAAGACAAAAATCACATGATCATGTCAATAGTTTGCTGAAAAAGCATTTGATAAGGTACAGCACCCATTTATAATAAAAACGCTCACCAAAGTGGGAATAGATGGAGCATACCTCAAATAATAAAGGATACGTATGAGAAACTGACAGCCAATATCACAGTAAATGGGCAAAAACTTAAAGCTTTCCCCCTAAGATCAGGAAGAAAACAAGGATGTCCTCTTTCACCACTTCTATTCAACATAGTATTAGAAGTTCTAGCCACAGTTATCAGACAAGAAAAAATAAATAAAAGGCATCCAAAAAAAAAAGGAGGAAGTAAAACTGTCATTATTTAGAGGCGACAATACAGTGACATAGAAATCCATCACCCTGGCTGGTGTGGCTCAGTGGATTGAGTTCCAGCCTGCGAACCAAAGAGTTGCCAGTCAGGGTCCCAGTCAGGGTACACGCCTGAGTTGTGGGCCAGGTCCCCAGTAGGGGGAGCACCAGAGAGAACTACACATTGATGTTTCTCTCCCTCTCTTTCTTCCTCCTTTCCCCTCTGTATAAAAAAAAATTTTTTTAAATAAAAAGAAATTCTTACAGGCTCTGCCAAAAAACTACTTGATATAATACATAAATTTCTCAAAATAATGGAATACTAAGTTAATATTCTGAAATCAAAGCCATTTTTTTACACGAACAATCAAATATCAGAAACAGAAACTAGGAAAAAATTTCCATTTACTATAGCAAAAGAAAAATAAAGTACATAGGAATAAACTTAACCAGGGAGGTAAAGGGAAAGAAAAAGAAAACTACAGGCCAATACTCCTTTTATCAGGGAGGTAAAAGACTTATATTCAGAAAACTACAGAACACTGAAGAAAGATATTAAGGAAGATGCAAACAAATGGAAGCATATACCATGCTCATGGGTTGGAAAAATTAACATCATTAAAATGCCCATAAAACTGAAAGCAATCTATAGATTCGACTCAATCCCTATTAAAATGCCAATGACATATTTCACAGGATTAGGACAAATATTTCAAAAATGTGTATGGAACTGAAAATGATCCCAAATAGACACAGCAAACTTGGGAAAGAAGAAAGTAGGTGGGATCACAGTACCTGGCATCAAACTATATTCCAAGGCCACTGTAATCAAAACAGCTTGGTACTGACATAAGAACAGACGCATGACTCAATGGAATAGATTAGAGAGCCCGGAAATAAGCCCATGTCTCTATGGTCAATTAATATTTGACAAAGAGGGAAGAAGCATAAAATGGAGTAAAAATAGCCTCTTCAACAAGTGGTACTGGGAGATCTGGAATTGTATATGCCCCCAAATGAAACAAATCCACCACTTTATACCATACACCAGAAGAAATTCAAAATGGATGAAAGATTTAAACATAAGCTGCAACACCATAAAACTCCAAGAGGAAAACAGACAATAAAATTTCAATGTCCCATGCAGCAATATTTTCATGAATACATCCTCTATGGCAAGGAAAATAAAAGAAAGTATAAACAAATGGATCTACATCAGATTAAAAAGCTTCTGCAGAGCTAAAGAAAACATCATCAAAGTGAAAAGTTATCCAACTGTATGAGGAAATATATTTGCCAACAATACCTCAAACAAGGATTTGATCTCCAAAATATATAAAGAACTCATATGACTCAACACCAGGAAAGCAAACAATTTAATTTAAAAATGTCCTACTTCTGGTCAGGATGGCAGTGTAGGCAGACATAGCTCACCTCTTCGGACAACCACATGAAAATTAGAATTAAATATAGAGCAACCATTACTCAGAACTGTCAGAATTTGAGTTGAATGGAAGTTTTACAAGTACAAAATTAAAGAAACCACATCCATCCAGACTAGTAGGAGGGGTGCAGATTTGGAATGGGCTAGCTATCACCTACATGTGGTGGTTAAAAATTCAGGAGTGATATCTCAAGTGTGAGGAGTTCCCAGCCCCACATCTGGTCCCCCAGCTCAGGGTGTCAGTGCCACAAAGATAAGTACCCGCAACTTTAGGCTGCAAAAATTCAAGGGGATTGAGTTGGTTAAATAAACTGTTAAGAGCCCCAAGAAGTTCCTCTAAAAGAACTCACACCCAGACTCACCTATTTAAACTCACTCCCTATGAGCTCCAGCACAGGGGCAGCAGCTTCAAAGGCACCAGTGGTACACAGGGAGACACTGAAGTATATAGCATCAAGATGAGCAGAGGCCATTGTCTATTTTCTAAAACCTTCCCCCATAGCTGGTACCGTATTTGAGACTCCATCAACCTGGCTAACACAGTTTGACCCATCTTGCAGATACCCAGAGACTCTACCCCACCCAACTTATGGGCCCACCCAAGCTGCTTTTCCATGTAAATGGTTGGTCTTTGTTCCCGATTCACAACTTCCTAAATCCTATCAAAGAAGCAACAGCTGGCCTAAGTGAGCCCCAGGCCTGGCACTCACAGCAGCCAGCCTAGTTTAAGATCTTATATTTGCCTGGATTTCTCCAAGCCCAGAACAAGTAGCAGCTATCTCAGGTTACTTTATAACTCACGTAGGGTGGCCCCAGGCAAAACACATGTGGGGGCTGACCTTGGCCTGTACAACCTGAGAAACCCCAGGGCCAGCACACCCAGTGGACAGCTACAGACCACATCAGAGCACCAGCACCCTGCCCCAGCACAGCTGTTCCTTCACAGAGGGCAGAGGCTGGTTGTAAGTGGTCACTGCCAATCCTTGCAGCCAACTGGACTGGGTAAATCACTTCCATTGACCTGCCAACAGCAACCAAGGCTCAACTATAAAAAGGGGGTGTACTCAACCCACATGAAGGGCACACCTTGAGTACCCAGTGGCAGAGGAGGCTGTGCCTCTGGACCCAATAGGACACCTACTACATTAGGCCACACTACCAAGACATGGAGTCAAAGCAACTCTACCTAAAACATAGAAACAAGGAAGCTTGCAAAATGAGGAGACAAAGAAAAATAGCCCAGATGAAAATACAAATCAAAACTCTGGAGAAAGAGGTAAATGGAATAGAGATAAGCAATCTATCATATGCAGATTCAAAACACTGGTTATAAGGATGCTCAAGGAAGTTAGTGAGTACTTCAGCAGCATAAAAAAAGATTGAGTCATTGAAGTTTGATACAACCATTATGAAAAACAGTATGGAATTTTCTCAGAAAACTAAAAATGGACCTGCCTTTTAACCCAGCAATTCAACTGCTGGGACTATATCCTAAGAACTCTGAAACACCAAAGAACCTGTGCACCCCAATGTTCATTAGCAGCACAATTTACAATAGCCAAGAGCTGGAAGCAACTTAGGTGCCTGTCAGTAAATGAATAGATCAAAAAATTATGGTACATATACACATGGAATTCTATGCAGCAGAAAGAAAGAAAGAGCTCCTACCCTTTGCAACAGCATGGATGGAACTGGAAAGCACTATTCTGAGTGAAATAAAGCCAGGTGTTGAAAGACAAATACCATATGATCTCACCTTTAACAGGAAGCTAAATAACAAAACAAAGCAAGCAAAATAAAAACAAAGACACTGAAATAAAGAACAGGGGGACAGTGACTAGAGGGGAGAGGGGAGGGAATTTCAGGGGGAAAAGGGAAGGGATTTAGAGGAACTAGTATAAAGGACACATGGACAACAGCTAATGGGGGTGGAAATGGGAGGGAGGTGGGGAGCACAGGGGAGTGGGCTGGGATGGGAATAAAAGGCAGAAAATTGTACTTGAAAAATAATTAAATAAAAAAAGAAAAAAGGAAAAAATATTGAGTCAGAAACATAGACTACACTAATTGAAACAAAGAACAATTTACATGGAAGCAACAGTAAGGGTGATGAGGCTGAGAATCAAATCAATGATTTGGAATATAGGGAAGTAAAAAAAACAGAACAACAAGAAGAAAAGAGAATTTAAAAAATGAGGATAATATAAGCAACCTCTGGGACAACTTCAAGCATTCTGACATCATAGGGATGCCAGAAGGAAAAGAGAAAGATTAAGAAATTAGAAATTTATTTGAAAAAATAATGAAAGAAAACTTCCCTAATTTGGTGATGGAAATAGACATGCAAGTCCAGGAAGCACAGACAGTCCCAAACAAGATAGATGCAAAGAAGCCCACTCCAAAATGCATCATAATTAAAATGCCAATGATTAAAGATAAAGAGAGAATCTTAAAAGCAGTGAGAGAAAAGAAGTTAGTTACCTACAGGGAGTTCCCATAAGACTGTCAACTGATTTCTCAAAAAAACTTTATAGGCTAGAAGGTGTTGGGAAGAAATATTCAAATTCATGAAAGTCATGGGTCTACAGCCAAGTTTTCTCTACCCAGAAAAACTATTATTTAGAATCAAAGGGCAGCTTTTAAAGAGCCTCCCAGACTAGAGAAAACTGAAGGAGTTCATCATGACCAAACCACTAGTTTGTGAAATGTTAAAGTGATTTCTTTAAGAAAAAGAAGATTAAAAACTATGAACAATAAAATGGCAATAAATACAAATATATAAACAGTTGAATTTAAAAAACAAACTAAGCACACAAGAAAAACAGAGGCAGAATCATGGATATGGAGATCATTTTGATGGCTGCTGGATGAAGAGGGTTGTGGGAGAATGGGTGAAGAGGTGAGAGGATTAAGAAGTGTATATAGGCAGTTAAAAATAGCCATGAGGATGCAAATTACAGTATAGGAAATGAAGTAGCCAAAGAACCTACACACGTGACCCATGGACATGAGCAATGGTAGGGGGATTGCCTGAGAAAATTGAGGGAGAAGGGTGGAGGAGGATAAAGGGAGAAAGTTGGCACAACTGTCATAGCATAATTAATAAAACATAATTCAAAAAATGGGCAATGGATCTGAACATGCATTTCTCTAGGGAGGATGTACAAAGGGCCCATAGGCATATGAAGTGATGTTCAACATAACTAACTATGAGAGAGATGCAAATTAAAACCACAGTGAGATACCACCTCATTGTTCATGATGGCAATTGGTCAGAATGGCTATCATTAATAAAGCAACAAGCAACAAGTGCTGGTGAGGATTTGTAGAAAAGGGAACCCTAGTGCTCTGTTGGTGGGAATGCAGACTGGTGGAGTCACTGTGGAAAATAGTATGGAATTTCCTCAAAAATCTAAAAATAGAAGCACCTTTTGACCCAGCGATTCCACTACTGAGATTAAACCCTAAGAATCCTGAAATACCAACTCAAAAAAATCTATACAACCCTGTGTCATCACAGCATTATTTACAGTAGCCAAATGCTAGAAACAGCCCAAGTGCCCATCAGTAAATGAGTGGATCAAAAACTGGTACCTTTACACAATGAAATATTATGCAGCAGAAATAAAAGAAGAAACTCCTACCTTCATGACAGCGTGAATTGAACTGGAGAGTATTATGCTAAGTGAAACAAGCCAAGTGGCAAAAGACAAATACTATATAATCTCAACTATAACAGGAACTTAATGAACAAACAAAAAAAAAAGCAAATGAGAAAAAGAGAACAAGAGGCTTGGAAACAAGGAACAAATTGACAGAGACAAGAGGGGAGAGGTGGGGAATAAGGTAGGAAAGAAGGGGAAGGGCCTAGTTAAAGAAAAAGTATTAACAACCCATGGACATGGACAGCAGGATGGGACAACTGTGGGAGTGGATGGGGAGCTTGGGGGATTGGGCAGGACAGGGGAGAGAAATGGAAAAATTGGGACAACTATAATAGAACAATAAACAAATGAACAAATAAATAAATGAATAAAATAAAATCCACAGTCCTCAAAAAAAGAAAAGAAATTAAACAACTATTTTACACCATGCATGAAAATGAACTCAAAATGTATTGAAGACTTTAGTGTAACATCTGAAACAGTAAACTCTTAAAAAAAAACATTGGCTGTAAGATCCTTGACACAAGTCTTAATAATTTTTTGTACTTAACACCAAAGGGAAAGGAAACAAAAGTAAAAGTAAACAAATGGGACTTCAGGAAACTAAAAATCTGCCCAGTGAAGAAAACCATCAACAAAATTAAAATACTACCTATTAAATGGGAGAAGATATTTGCAAATCACTATTTACTAAGAGGTTAATATCCAAAATATGTAAAGAATTTATACAACTTAACAATAGAATCCAATTTAAAAGTGGTAGAGTATCTGAATAAACATTTTTTTCTAAATAAGACATAAAAATGGCCAACAAACATTTGAAAAGATGCTCAACATCACTAATCATCAGTGAGCTGTAAATCAAAACCACAATGAGATACTACATCACACCTCTTAGAGTAGCTACAATCAAAAAGATAAAAAATAACAGATGTGGGCAAAGAGGTAGATAAAAGGAAACTCTCATACACTGTTGGTGGGAATGTAAATTGATGCAGTGACTATGGAAAATAACATAGATGTTCCTTATATAATTAAAAATAGAAGATAAAATTATTAAGCAAAAAAATTAAAAATAAAAAACAATATGTAAAATCTCATAGACGCATACAACAGCATGGTGATTGCCAGAGGTAAGTGAAGGTGAAGGGAGATAAATGAGAGGGGATAAAATGTAATGGAAGGAGACTTGACTTTAGATGGTAAACATACGGATACAGATAATGTAGAATTGTACCCTAAAACCTATAAAATTTTATAATTTTATTAACCAATGTCACCCCAATACATTCAATTTAAATATAAAAATAAGTAAAAAATAAAAAATAGAACTACCACATTGTTCAGAAATTCTACTTCTGGGTATTTATCTGAAGAACACTAAAACACCACTTCAAAAAGGTATGTACACCTCTATGTTAATTGAAACATTACTTACATGAGCCAAAATATTCAGACAATCTAAGTATCTATTGATGGATGAATGACTAAAGAATATATGTATGTTTATAAATTATATGCTGTTTATTTTTCTTTGTCTGATTTACTCTTCTGACAGAAGAATGAAATCTTGCCATTTGTGTTAATGTGCATGAACCTTGAAGGTATTATGCTAAGAGAAAAAAGTCAGACAAAAGAAAATAAATACCTTATAATTTCACTTATATGTAGAATCTAAGAACAAAAAATGAACAAATAAAATAAAACTAATAAATACAGGGAACAAATTGGTGGTTGTCAGAGATGGGTGGATAAAATTGCTAAAAGGGGCCAAGAGGCAAAAAATTTCCAGTTATAAATAAGTCAGAGATAAAATGTATAGAATCATGACTATAGTCAATGATATTGTATTGATTATCTGAAAACTTCTAAAATAGTAAATCTTTAAAAGTTTTCATCACAAGAAATAAAAGTATATAACTTTGTATGGTGACAGAGGGTAACTAGACCTATTGTGGTGATTGTTTCACATGTATATAAATATCAGGTCCTTATGTCGTATATCTAAAACTAATATAAAGTTAATTGTCAATTATACCTCAGTTTAAAAAGTCAGTCACTTTCCTATAAACCATTTAAAATTAAAAACATAATACCATTTACATGAGGATCCTTCTAGCTGAAATACTTAGATATAAATCTAACAAAATATGTACAAAATCTGTATGAGGAAAACTATAAAACTCTGATGAACAAAGTCAAAGAAGACTTAAGTAAATGGAGAGACATTCCATGTTTATGGGTAAAAATACTCAATGTTGTCAAGATGTCTGTTCTTTCCAACCTGATCTATAGATTCAATGCAATTCCAATAACAATCTCAGCAAATTGTTTCTGTGAATCTTAACAAACTGATTTTAAAGTATATATGGAGAAACAAAAGACTCAGAATAGCCAATCTAATATTGAAGGAGAAGAACCATGTTTGAGGACTCATACCACTTGAATTCAAAACAAGCTCAGTAATCAAGTCAGGTGATATTGTTGAAATTAGAGACAAATAGATTGAGGAAATGCATAAAGAGCAGATAGACTCATATGTATAGTCAACTGATATTTGACAAAGAGGCAAAAGCAATACTTTCTTTGTGAAAAGATAATTTTCTATGGAGTTCAAATCTATCTCCATGCAAGACATTTTGAAACCAAATAAAACAAGCTTTTCCCCATTTTCTAACAACAGTTCTTCAGAGAGTTGAGGTCAGTGATTTTGGTCCTCTTTGTCTTCTTTTCTCCAAGCTGAATATCTGTAGTTATTTCAAATGTTACTTTTATAATCATATTCATAATCTTTAGAAAATTTGGAATTACTCTTTTTCTGTGAGTCAGACTTTAGGCCTCAGTGGTGACTGATATTCTAGTACTAGAACCACATGTTCTAATCCCTAATTTCCAAAGGGAATTGATGACCAGAACCCGAGTTTCCAGGGCATCTTCAGTTAGGCAGACTCTTCCATATGGATGGGGGAAGGAAGAGGAAAAGGCATGTTCGGATCCTGTTGGGGCCTTTACCATAGTTACACCCATCTCTACACTTTGTCACACTCGCCAGTGCTTTCCATAACTGTAATCTAGCTTCACTAGCATTTGCTCCTATATTGGCTGAGCGGGGACAGGACATTGGATAGTTCAAAATAGTTTCTGAACAGATTTATCCTAAGTATACTGACACCCAATATCCCAACTTCTAAAATGTAATGTCTTTTTTTCTTTTTTAGGTTACCATAACAGAAGAATTTCTCTTTGTGTGAGATTTTTTCCAATGGTCTTACTTCATATGATAATTATAGGTACACAAACTATATACCTATATATAAAGAAAGGTAATTGAAATAACAATGGTAGAAATTTCTGAGGTCTCTCTCCTCTGCCTATCTCTCATGAAGATATTGGTGAGAATGGGTGACACTTGTTCTAGCAGAAGGAAAGTAAGAAGCTTGGGTCATCTCCGAGTGATGTTGGATTTTCTCCATCCCACTTTTGTGAGGTCCAAAAATTTAATCTAGCAACTGTTCCAAAGAATTACATAGTGGACCTTTTAGGTCTAATTGGGAAACAAATGAAGAAAATATAGACAGATGAAATTTAGGGACTACATCTCTTTAAGAGCCATATGTCTTTTCTTTCTACATTCACAGACCATTATGAGTTGTTTGTCCCCACCTAAATGCAAAGGGTTTGACAAGTGGTCTCTCTGTGTGCTTTGAAGGAAAATGTAACATTTTGGTAAACATGTAACATTGTCTTTTCCATATCCTAAGGCCAGAATTTAGCTGGTATTGTCTCTCTGTCCCAAGATGGTTTTCTGAATCTGAGATTGCTCATTACTAGACTAATACCAGAGTAAGATAAACTTCAGTTTCTTTAGATCAGGTGGTGGATTTCCCTTCTAGCAGTGAACCACTGTAAATAACTCTTTGAAAAATCTTCTGGGCAACTAAGCTCACTAGTGTCTCCAACTTGTTTTTAATTAATACCCAAAGGGTAAGTTTTTCTAGTCATTTGTTCCTTTATTGCTTTATGTTTCTTTCTCTTTGTACCTTCATCCCTTCCCCCATCTTACTTTCTTCATTTCTTGTTCTTTTTTTCCCCTTCCCCTTCCTCTCTCTCTATTTTCCATTCTTTCTTTCTTTTCAAAAATATCTGCAAACAAAGTGTCATATATGTTTGGTAAGAACATAGCTTTCCTCTTCCTCCAAACATGCACACTCATCCCCCCATCATCTCCCAAGTACCTTTTATCATAATTTTACCATATGTATTATATGAATTAGATAGTGTTTATTATAATTATAAAAACAGCATTTGTAATTGGGCATTACTATAATTATTTTTCTTTTCTTTTGTATATTTTTTTCACTGGACTTAGTGCCTTTTAATTTGCTTGGATTTTTTTTCTATGCTTTTACTGATTTGTCCTAAACTATGTAACTCATGGATAAATTTCAATATGTTTACATATCTAATACTAATTTTATCAACTTGGGGATATCATTTCCAGAGTCTTTTCTCTTCTTGCTTTAATATACATTTGTTACTCATTAGGCAAGACAAAGTGTCATTTTGTCATTGCAAAATCTCTACCACCAATGAGGATAATCAACACTTTTCTCTTGTGTAGAAAGATTGATTTTTTGGGTTGCCTTTTTACTTCCTTGTTTTTCTTTGATCTGGTAGAGCACATCCTTCAGTGTATTCCTCTGAAATGGTCAGTAGATGGTCTATTTTTTGAGATCTTATGTAGCTGGAAATATTTTTCTTATACAATCAAATGACTGATTGATATTAGAATGGTAAGGAATTCCAGGTGGGAAATAGAAATGTGTTTTTCAAAATTTGGAAAACATTTTTATTTACTTTCAGTTGCACAGTTTCTGATAAGTTCAATATTATTCTAGTTTCTGACCAATTTTATGTAAGATTTCTTCTCTATGAAAGTCTTATTATTTAATATTTATAATTTAATATTTAATGCTCTTTAATTTTACAATAATATCTTAATGTGGATTTTTTTCTATCCATATGACTGCTCAGTGGGTCCTTCTAGGCTGTAATTATCATTATATTTAATTTATTTTTTAATTGTTCTTTAGTTACAGCTGGCCCCATTTTTACCCAGTTGCTCTTCTCTGCCCAACCCAACCCCTGCTCCCAAAGACAATCCCAATCCTATTATCCTTGTCCATGGGACTTTTGTACATGTTCCCATTCTTTTCCACATTATACCCCACCCTGCTCCCCTCTGGTCACTGTCAGTTTGTTCTTTATTTCCATGTCTCTGCTTCTTTTTTCTCATTCATTTGTTTTGTTGATTAGGTTCCACCTATAGGTGAGATTACATGGTATTTGTCTTTCACTACCTGGCTTATTTCACAGCATAATACTCTGTAGTTCCATTTATGCTGTCATAAGGAGTAGGAGTTCCTTCTTCCTTTCTGCTGCACAGTATTCCATCATGTAAATGTACCACAGTTTTTTTAACCACTCATTTACTGATGGGCTCTTAGGCTGTTTCCAACACTTGACTATTATAAATAATGCTGCTGTGAACACAGGGATGTATAGGTTGTTTTGAATTGGTGTTTTTGGATTCTTAGGGTAAAATCCCAGAGTGGAATCACTGGATCAAAAGGCAGTTCCATTTCAATTATCTGAGAAAATTTCAAATTGTTTTTCACAATGGCTATACTATTCTGCATTCCCACCAGTGGTGTATTAGGATTTCCTCTTCTCCAAATCCTCACCAGCACTTGGTGTTTGTTCATTTGTTAATAATAGCCATTCTGACCAATATGAAGTGGTATCTCATTGTGGTTTTCATTTGTATCTCTGGTGGCTAGTGATGTTGAACATCCTTTCATATGCCTATGAGCCCTTTGTATGTCCTGCTTGGAGAATTGTCTGTTCAGGTCCTTTGCTAAGTTTTTAGTTGGAACGTTTGTCTTCCTGGTACGGGGTCATGTGTGTTCTTCATATATTTTGGAAATCCAAACTGTTGTCCAAGGTATTATTTGCAAATATATTTTCCCATATGGTTGGTTCCCATTTTATTTTTCTTATGGCTGTACAAGATCTTTTTATTTTGATATAGTCCAATTTGTTTATTCTTTTCTTTGTATCCCTTGCCCTGAGGATATATCAGTGAAAATATTACTGCATGGGATATCTTAAATTTTTCTCCCTTTGCTTTCTTTTAGGATTCTTATGGTGTCATGACTTATATTTAAGGCTTTTATCCATCTTGAGTTTATTTTGATGTGTGGTATAAGTTGGTGGTCTAGTTTCATTTTTTGCATGTACCAGTTTAGTTCTCCTAACACCTTTTATTGAAGAGACTATCTTTAGGCCATTGCATGCTCATGCCCCCTTTGTCAAATACTAATTGACCATAGAGACATGGGTTTCTTTCTAGGCTCTCTACTTTGTTTCACTGATGTATGTGTCTGTTCTCATGCCAGTACTAGACTATTTTGTTCACGGTGGCCTTTAATATAGTTTGATATCAGGTATTGTGATCCTTCCTTCTTTCTTCTTCTTTCTCAGAACTGCTGAGGCCATTCAGGGTCATTTATGGTTCCACATAACTTTTTGAAATATTTGTTCTAAATCTGTGAAATATGTCATTGGTATTTTAATAGGAATTACACTGAATCTATAAATTGCTTTGGATAGTATGGACATTTTGACAATGTTAATTCTTCCAATCCATGAACATGGTATATACTTTCATTTATTTGCATTTTAAAAAATTTCTTCTTCAGTGTTGTGTTGTTTTCTGAGTACAGGTCTTTCACCTCCTTGATTATTCCTAGGTACTTTGTTTTTCCTTTTGCTATAGTAAATGGAATTTTTTCCTAATATATAATTCTGTTCTTGTACAGAATTGTACAAAATGTACAATAATGTACCAAAATGTACCAATAATGATTGGTGTACAAAAATGCCTTTGAATTCTGAATATTGACTCTGTATTCTGCCATTTTGCCAAATTCACTTATTAGATTGAGTAGTATTTTGGAGAAGTCTATAGGATTTTCTGTGTACACTATCATGTTGTCTGCAAATGACCATTTTACTTTCTCCTTTCCAATTTGGATGCCTTTTATTTCTTTTTATTTTCTGGTCACTGCAGCTAGAAATTCCAATATTATGTTGAATAGAAGCAATTAAAGTGGACACTTTTGTCTTATTCCTGATCTTAGAGGGGAAAGCTTTTAGTTTTTGCCCATTGAGTATGATGTTGGCTGTCAGGTTCTCATATATGGTCTTTATTATTTGAGCTATGTTCCCTGTATTCCCACTTTGCTGAGCGCTTTTATCATAAAAGTGTTGTACTTTATACAATGCTTTTTTAGCATCTATTAATATGATCATGTGACTTTTATCTTTCTTTTCTTTAGTGATGTATTATGTTTATTGATTTGCATATGTTGTATCATCCTTGCATCCCTGGGATGAATCCCACTTGATGGTGGTGTATGACCTTTTCAATGTAGTGCTGGATATTGTTGTCATCAAGCAATACATTATTTTGTTGAGGATTTTAGCATCTATGTTCATCAACAACATTGGCCTGTAGTTTTTTTCTTTGTTGTGTCTTTGTCTGGTTTTGGAATTAGGATGATGCCTGCCTCATAAAAGTGTTTTGGAATGTTTCTTCTTCTTGGATTTTTTTGGATAGTTTGAGCAGAATAAGAGTTAGTTCTTCCCCAAATGTTTTGTAAAATTCTCTTGTGAACCAGTCTGGTCAAGGGCTTTTATGTGCTAGAAGTTTTTGAATAACTGTTTCAGTTTCACTAAATGTTAGTCTATTCAGGATTTCTTCTTATTCTTGATTCAGTTTGGTATAATTATATATTTCTAGAAATTTGTCTATTTAACCAACGTTTTCAAATTTCTTGGCATATAGTTGTTCTTACTAATTTCTTACAATCCTTTGTATTTCTGTGGTATCGATTGTGATTTCTCCTCTTTCATTTCTGGTTTTATTTGTTTGGATCCTCTCTCTTTTTTATTAATGAGTTTGGTTAAAGGCTTGTCAATTTTGTTTATCTTTCCAAAAACTAGCTCCTGGATTTACAGATCTTCTGAATTGTTCTTTTAGTGTCCATGTCATTTAATTCTGTTCTGGTCTTATTATTTCCTTTCTTCTACTCACTTTGTTGTTGTTCCTCCAGTTCTTTGTTTGTTGTTGTTCCTCCAGTTCTTGTAGATGTTGGATAGGTTGTTTATTTGAAATGTTTCTATTTTTTTTAGATAGGCCTCTATTACTATGAACTTTCCTCTCAAAACTGCCTTCTCTGTGTCCCATAGGTTCTGGGTTGTTGTGTGTTCATTTTCATTTGTTTCCAGAAACTTTTTGATTTCTTCCTTGATCTCGTTGTTAACCCATTCACTGTTTAATAACATGTTATTCGGTCTCCAGTATTTGACTATTTTTGAGTTTTTTTCCTTGAGGTTGTTTAGCAGTCTCAAGCCCTTGCAATCCAAGAAAATTGTTGATATAATTTCAATTTTCTTGAGTTTGTTGATGCTTGTTTTTCTTTGAGAATGTTACATGTGTGCTTGAAAAGAACATATATTTTCCTTCTCCAGAGTGAAAAGTTCTGTATATATTTGTTAAGTCCATTTGATACAGAGGAGTTCCCTCCTCCAGGTGCCATGATGTCCTTGTTCATTCTTTGTTTGGAAGATCTATCCATTGCAGACAGTGGGGTATTAATAATCCCCTACTATAAGTGTGTTACTGTCTATCTCTTTCTTGAAGTCCTCCAAGATTTTCCTTAATTATTTGGGTACTCCCATGTTGGGTGCATATATGTTTATAATGTTTATGTCTTCCTGATGTGTTCTTCCCTTCAGTATTATAAAGTGACTTTGTCTCTTTTTACAGCCTTTGTTTTAAATATATTTTGTCTGATATAACTATTGCTATGCTGTCCTTTTTTTCTGTCCTTTTTTGCTTGGAATATTTTTTTCAACCCCTCACTTTTAGTCTGTGTAGGTCTTTTGTTTTAAGGTGGGTCTTTTATAGGCAGTATATGTGAGGTTCATGTTTTCTTATCCAATCGGCTACTCTATGTCTTTTGACTGGAGCATTTAATCCATTTACATTTAATGTTATTATTGATAGGTACTTATTCATTGCTGCTTTTCCCCTTTGTACCTGTGTCCCACTGTCTTTAACTTTTTTTGTTCATCTTTTTAAAGCAGTCCCTTAAGCATTTCTTGCAATACTGGTTTGGTGGAGGTATATTCTTTCAGCTTTCTTTTGTCTGGGAAACTCCTTATTTGGCCTTCCATTTGAATTGAGAGCCTTGCTGGATATAGTAGTCTTGATTGCAGGCCTTTGCTTTTCATTGCTTGGAATATTCCTTGCCATTCCTTTCTGGCTTGTAGTGTTTCTGTGAGAATTCGGCTGCTAGCCTTATTGGAGCTCTCTTGTATGTTACTATCTGTTTCTCCCTTGCTGCCTTTAAGATTCTGTCTTTGACTTTGAATTTTGACATATTATTATAATGTATTTTGGAGTTGGTTTCTTTGGGTTCCTCTTGATTGGGACCCTATGTGCTTGCTGGACTCGTGTGACTTTCTGTTATCAATTTAGGGAAGCTTTCTATCATTACTTTTTCAAACAGGGTTTCTATCCCTTGTTCCTCTTTTTCTCCTTCTGGTAACCCTATTACATGGATATTATTATGTTTCATATTGTCCCGCATTTTCTTTAATCCCTCTTCATTATTTTTGAGTCTTTAAAAAAATTTTTTTTGTTCTATCTGGGAATTTCTTTCTGCCTTGTCATCTGGCTCACTGATTCAATCCTATGTTTCATCTAACCTGCTTTTCATTTCTTCTTCTGTGTTCTTCATTTCAGATATTGTATTCTTCATTTCCTCTTGTCTCTTATTGATAGAGTCTATGTACTTTTCATGCTTGTATAGTTCACTGTAAGTTCTTTATAGCTTCTCTGCAGTTCTTTGAAGTTCTCACTGAGTTTCTTATGCATCATTATAACCATTATTTTGAACTTGGTGTTTGATAGTTTGATTGTCTCAATTTCACTTAGCAGTCTTTCTGAGGATTTTTCCTTTCCTTTCAATTGTGTGTTGTTTCTTTGTATCCCCATTTTAGGTGACTCATTGTTTTTTTTTTTCTGCTTGTTAGATTTATCTGCTTTGTCTCCCTGTCTTCGTAGTGTGACCTTCTGTGTTAGGATACCTGTGGGACTCAGTGGTGCACTCTCCTTGATCACCTGCACTTGATGCTCTTATGCTCTCCTTTATGCCTTTTATGTGGTTATAATTGGGTTTGAGTTGTTTTGGGGTCATTCTTTGATGGGTTCTTCCCTCTGGCTGACTGACTGAGAGTCACTCCCCTCTCTATGCCTTGTATACTGTTGTACAGGTGCTGCCAGAATAAAAACAAATTGTCCAGGAAACAGACCCACACCCTCAAACATATTTCCCACCCACAATTACACTATCAACAGCCAATGTGCCTATATTAATAAATGTTCAAAGATATTAAGACTATTATAAGAAAGAAAAATGAATATGAGACAACTAACTGAAAGATAAAGGATTTTGTGAGGGTAGACAGAGCAGCAATAATAAGTGTAGGGAATAGAGACAAGGCAAAGAAGAAAAGAAAAGAAAATTTACTTCATAACTAAAAAAGGGAGGAGAGAAGATGGAATGAAGTAAGAGAGGCAAAAAGTGTACTACTGGTTAAAATAGAAATTTAAAGAAAATATATGTATATTTGTATATGTATCATTAGGGAAGAAACAGACAACCACAACAAATTATTATATCTATCTATATTATTTTTGCTGCCCTAATTACAGAATAACCCCTGCCACAGAGATACCAACAACTAGTGAGCTAAGATTTATATAGGTGGAATGGGAATTAGAGGATACAAGGAAAGAAAGAGGAGCTTAAAAGCTGTCTAGAGAAAACACAAGTTATTTTGAGAAGATAGAGGGAGAAGGAATGCTAAAAGTGAGGGGTGAAAACACAGCTAAGATAGGGAATAATTAACATTTAAAACAAAAGAAGGGGAGGGCAAGAGGAGGGCAAAATGGAGTAGGAAAGGGGAACAGTGGAATTTGGGATTTGAAATACAAAGATAGTTACTATCTAGAAATAAGATTAAGGAACTGTAACAGCAACCACCTTATCTACTGCCTATGAACAAAGATTGATGAGGCTAGAGGGGAGAGCTATAGTAATAGTACAGAATAGTAACAAGTCATAGCAAAAGAGAAAATAGAATTTGAAACAAAGGAAGAAGGAGGGAGGAGGTAGTATGGAATAAGAAAAGGGAAGAACAATATATGAGATTTGAAATAAACTAAAATATAAAACCCGATGCCTTACTATACCCAAACTTGAAGGCTATGAAATGAATCTTAAACAGCTTTGCAGGAGAGAATAGAACATCTTGTGCCTGTCTCTATTTTCTCTGCTCTGCTTGGTTTTAGTAAATTGGGGCCCAGGGAGCTGTGTAGCATCTAGTGTCTGGTTCAGGGCCTTTTTCTTCTTTCCCCTGAGAAAGCAGGAAAGTCCTGGGTCTGACCTCACTGCTCTGCTGAGCCTCTAATCCTACAGGTGGGTGTTGGATTTGCCTGCCTGTGAAAAGCTCTGGATGACTGGAGCAAATCTCAGGCATTCAGCTCCTGCCTTCAAACTTGAGTCTGCCACTCTCTAACAGGAGGTTCTGCCCAAATTCTCTGCTCTGCCCTCTGCTTGGGAGCTGTGTTGATTTGGGTCCTCCCTTTCTTTCAGCATTTTCTCTGCCTCTTGAGTTTTTTGGTTAGCAAAGCTGCTGTGTCCCTCCAGCACACACTGGCCTGTGCGCCTGGGTTCCTGACAAATTTGGTATGTCTTCGTTCCTTTTTTAAAAACTGTTTAATTTAAGGGGAAAAAGGGGGAGGGATTTGGAGGAACAAATAGGAAGGACACAGGGACAAGAACTGGGGGGGGTGGAAATGGGAGGGAGGTGGGGAGCATGGGGCAGAGGAGTCTGGGATGGGAGAAATAGACAAAAAAACTGTACTTGAAAAATAACTAAATAAAATTTTTTAAAAAACTGTTTCTATGGCCCTCACACTGTTGCTCTGGTCCCAGAGGCAGTCCTGTTCTCCGCATGGAGAACATCCTGTCCTCTCCCCGCAAATCATACAGTCTCTCAAGGTCAGGGCTGGCTACCTCCTTACAGGGCCTCTGACAGTTTTAGATAAAGTGTTTCTCTGAACCTTTTTTGGATGGCGTTGGGAAGATCCCCTTAGCTCTACTATATAACACAAGGCAGTAAAGGCATGCTGTCCCTGCTTCCCCAAAAGGTCTTCAGCCTCAGGCAGGACTGCCTGTTTTCCCCGTGCTGTTTCTGAAGCCCACACTTCCCAGGCCTACTCTCACTGCCCTGGTACCTCACGGGTCCTGAGTAGATCTTCAGCTCCCCTGATTCTGTTCTATCAGTAGTGCTGGGCAGCGGTAGCAGGCTGTCTAGAAAGCCCTGGCCTTTGTCTTCCCTGAGCCCCACAGGCTCACCAGTTCCTGCATAACCCCCACTCTGTCCTCCATTTACGCTCTCACTCACTGACACTCTCACAGATGCTTTCCCACACTCTCCACTCTGAGTTCTGACTTGAAATCCAGTCCTGTAAACATTTTTTAACATCCACTTATAATGGGAGATTTTCTTCCTTGAATTCTTTGATTTTACTCCCACTTTTACTGTTTTCTCTTTCTGAAATTCCTATTATTTGGATGCTATACTTCCTAAAATGATTTAATAGTTTCCTTCTACTTCCTATTTTGTTTTCTATTTCTTTACCTTTTTGTTTTATTTTCTAAATGAGTTTCTCAATTTTATCTTGTAATTTGGTCATTTAAACTTTTCATTTCTGCTTCCAAAATTTTAATATCTACTAGCTTCTTTTTCTTCTTTACATGCTTATTTTAAGATAGCATCCAATTCTTGGTTCATTATGTGAAAAGTTCTCTTATAGCTCTGATAATATTAAGACATTTTTAAGTCTTTGCTCTTGCATTATCATGTTTTCTTCATTAAAAAATCTGCATCTTGAGTATGACTGGCTTTCTTTACAAAGCTTGGTGCCTGCTGATATCAGCACTTAAAAGCTGTTGTGATAGGGTCATGTCATTACTCTGGGTGACTTTGATATATGTATGTGAATTTTCTATGTAACAATCTAGATTTTGGTTCCTTAATTTTTCATATCTAGTAACATTTTCTTCTCCTCATTTTCATGTCTCTTTCCTATGGTTGCATTCTAGAATTTCTTATCATGCTAAACTATTACAGCTATGACTATGCCATTTGAATGATCTCATATCCTTACCACTACTCTTGCTCTCTCCCTAGTTCTATTTTTCCATTAATATTATTGTGCCTATTTGCTTAACTGATGGAAACATCCAGGCTTTTATCTCTATACTGTCTGTACTGAGCCCTCTTCTCTTTTCATTTACTTTCTCTAATCAATCTTGTCTACTTTGTAATCACATACATGCTTTCTTAACAATATAGTCAACTTGATTGTCCTGATTTTCTTTTATTATACACAAATTAAAAAATTGTAGTAATACTATTATTTTACCTTCTCTGTTCCACATGAGGAATGAAAAAAACATATCAGAGAGAAATTTGGTACCAATTTTAATACAGAAAAAACAGTGTCAGCAGATTCCTTAACTGTAGGGCAACTCATTCATTCTTTTCTCTTAAGTTTTATGTCAAGTTCTCCCAGGAGTTAACTCTATATTGTTTTACTCTTTTTAAAACTTCCAGCTCTGACATTTCTCACAATTATTCATAGATAACTGTGTCCTTCATGACATATAAGCTACCAAATTTATAAATATAACTGTACCACCATCACTAACTCCACATTTTATTAAAATAATTTATAAGTCATTTATTTTATCTAAAGCCAAGTACCTTCACTCATGGTTAGATTTAAACCCCATTTCATTGTTAGAACCATCACACAGTTATTTCATATTTAACTTGCATTCTTATTTTCCATTTTTCTACTATTTATTTCTCCTTAAAGCATTTTAATATGCTCAGTTTAACCTCCTGTTAACAAAACTTTAAGGTGAACTTCTTTAGCCACATGTACCCTCCTATTTATTATCTACCCCTTCAAAAGCCAAAGATTTTATAAGAATTGTTTATACAAACTCTTCTTTCTCACCTTCCACTCCCCCTCCATATGAATGGAATCTAGCTGCCACTTTCCTCAGTCCACAGAAACTATCTTTCCAAAATTAGAAATATTTTTATTGTTGGTTAATATAACTAGAACTTCTAAGTTTCTAGTCAATATGCTTGCATAAAAAATATTTGCTAATTATTTTATCTCCCTGTCTCTTTTGCAGATCATCTCTTAATAGTCAACATAATTTCAAATCATGAAAAAATTATTATTTGTGCTCTGATAATGCTATCTGTCTCCATGACTAGTTTTGTGTTTTGTACCTCCCTAAAAGGTAAATACTTTTAATAAGATGGGGGATTTTAGAGTGTTTATTGTCTACCTAATTCCTAACTCTATATACTGATATTTGGTCAGAACTCTGTGAACCTCATATCCTGGAGCCATAACAGGAAAAATGGAAAATTTACAATATGTATGAAGTTTTGAAAGTGTCTATTAAATAATGGGTCTCAGTGACTCATGGTATTGGGGTTACCAGTATTAGTATCCCTAATGTGAATCAGAGCCACTGCTTGTCTTCCAAAAAGAACATGAATCTTCACATTCACCTAAATTTAAATGGCCCAACCTCAGATTTCCTCAATAACATATATACAAATGTTTTCTGTGTTCTGGAACTTGTGCAAGGCTGGAAGGTAACATTTAGAACTTTTCAGATTACACCCTATTTGAAATTTGTATCTCCTTTTGATTAAAAAAAGTTTTTATTTTTCCAAATACAAGACCAGGAACATTTTTATAGCATTGACCTAGATTTTTTTTACTCTCATTTTTTTGGTGACATTGATCAATAAAATTATATATATTTTAGGCATACAATTGTATAATCCATTATTGGCATATTGTATTGTGTGTTTACCATCCCAAATCAAGTCTCTTTTCATCACCATTTATCCCCCTTTTATTTTCTTTTACCTCCCCCTACTCCCTTTTCTCTGGTAATCACCGTACTATTGTCTGTATCTATGAAAGTTTTTTTTTTTGCCTAATCCCTTCATCTTTTTCACCCAAACCCCAACTCCCCTCCCCTCTGACAGCCATCAAGTTTGTTCTCAGTGGCTATAAGACTGTTTCTATTTTGTCTGTTACTTTATATTGTTCATTAGATTCCATACACATGTGAAATCATATGGTACTTGTCTTTCTCTGACTGGTTTATTTCACTCTCATTCTTTCAAATGTGAATTGTGAGATTTTATTTTGTGATCCATCTCTTCCTTAAAACACTGATAAGTTTCCTGGATTTTATTACCAGACCCTTGTCCCATGTTGGGAATGAAATCTAGATAACCAACACTCAGGGTCTATGCATGAGAGGCCGCCTATTGTAATTTGAGATGCAAAAAGAAATAAATAAAATAGGAAAATACATATTGTACTAGCTAAGCAAAGTTGTAACATTATGATTTGACCAAAATATTTTTTTCTTTTGATGAGAGAGAGAGAGAAAGAGAGAGATCTATTTGTTGCTTTACTTACCATGCATCCATTGATTGTTTCTTGTATGTGCTTGGACCGGTGATATAACCTATAACCTTTGTGCATGGGGATAATGCTGTAACCATCTGAGCTACCTGGCCAGGGCCTGCCCAAACTTCTAGAAAAGAAAAATCCATAGAAGAGAAAAAAAATGACTATCTGGTAGGGAGGAAGACAGGGAAGTGCCATTTTACCCATGACAGTCAGCGGATGAAAATATCAATTTAATTTCGGGTGAAAATTCAGGAATTGACTTGCTATAAAAGCCAAACATGGGAGTTATACTGTAAAATCTTGAACTTAGCTAGAAACATGTTACCTATATGAGAATAGAGCCCAGAATTAAATGGCCTTCATTGGGCTGATACCTAAGTTTATAAAGTCTATATTGAATTAGATCTATGACCATGTTACTCATAAGTTCTGGAATGAGCCGTGTTTATGAAAGGTTGATTTGAAGTTCAATTTGAGGCTATTCACCAAGAGGCCAAGTCTTGCATAGGGAAAATCATCAGGATAAAAGAAACCAAAGCCCAAATTTAGCAAACCATAAAAAAAAACAATTTTTAAAATGCATTAACTAGAACTCAAAAATAAAATGAGACATATTAAAAATCAATTAAATAATTTAAACAATAATAAAATTGTATGAATAGGTATGTTACTATTCTCAAAAATAACAAAGTAATAGGGGATGCTGGGAAGATGGTGACAGAGTAAGATGGAGCTGATACTAGCTCCTGTACTCATGGGTGAAAATCCTGGCAGATCTACAGAGAAACAGCACAATAAACCATCGGTTATCCAGCATTTATGAAATTAAAAGACCAGAGATTGTGACTGACACTGAAACACCAGACGGCGGCAGAGTCAGCTACTGGAGCTGGGTCTCACGCGGCCCCTGTGCTGCCACCAGAGCAACAGGCCTGGGAGCCGGGGAGTCAGGTATGGAAGCCGGACACTCCAAGCCCCTGTGACGGTCCTGGGAGACAGAGGAGTCAGGAACCGGAGCGGGGACACCCTTGTGCCAATGCCATAGCTACCGGCCTGGGCAACGGAAGGGTCAGTTGCAGGAGCTGGGACACCAAAGGCCCCTGTGACGCCGCCATAGAGACAGGCCTGGACCCTGAGGAGCCAGCTACGGGAGCCGGGACAATCGCGCACTGCCATAGCAACAGGACTGGACGCCAGGGAGTCAGGTACGGAAGCCTGGACACTCCAAACCCCTGAGACAGCCCTGGGTGGCAGAGGATCCCTCTACGGGAACTGGGACTGTCTCAGCCCCTGTTCTGCTGCCATAGCGACGGGACTGGACACTGGGGAATCAGGTACGGGGGTTGGGACTTTCTAAGCCTCTGTGCCACTGCCATAGAGACAGGACTAGATGCCAGGGAGTCAGGTATGGAAACCGGGACACTCCAAGCCCCTGTGACGGCCCTGGGCGGCAGAGAGAGCCAGATACGGGAGCCAGGACATTCCCAGCCTCTGTGCCACTGCCATAGTAACGGGCCTGGGTGCTTGAGGAGGCGGCTATTAGAGCCGGGACATTCAGCAGTGGCAGGGGACCAGCGCAGGGACCAGCGCAAGGACCAGCGTGAGTGTAGGTGGAGACTAAGAACATCAAGAAACTTCACGGAGTCTGTACCACTGAACTTCACAAGGATCATACCACAGAAGTTTACACCATAAAACCAGTGTTTCAGAACAGATCAATTTTGGAAGCAGAGACTAACAAGAAGAGTCTCAAACAATGGGAAGACAAAGAAACAATCCCCAAATGAAAGAAAAAGCAGAAACTTCAGAAAGAATGTTAGATGAAATAGACGCTGATCAACTATCAGACAGTGAATTCAAAGCACTGGTTATTACGAAGTTCAAAGAGCTCAAAGAGCTCACAGTGAACTACCAGAAACTACAGGGGAACTATAATGATCTCTCCTCAAACTACAGCAACATCAAAAAGGAAATGGAAACCATCAGCAAGAGACAAGAGGAAATGAAGAATACAATTTCCGAATTGAAGTACACAGTAGAAAGTTTCCAAAGTAGGATAGATGAAGCGGAGGATAGGATTAGTGAGTTGGAGGACAAGGTAGAAAGCATCTCACAGAAAGAGCAAGAAAATGAAAAGAGGCTCAGAAAGAATGAAGAGGGATTAAGAGAAATGCAAGACAATATGAAACGTAATAATATCCGAATAATAGGAATACCAGAAGGAGAAGAAGAAGAACAAGGGATAGAAAACGTATTTGAATGAGTAATGAGAGAAAATTTTCCTAATTTGATAAGAGAAAAAGTCTCACAAATCCAGGAATCACAGAGTCCCAACCAAGAGGAACCCAAGGAGGCCCACTTCAAGACACATCATCATCAAAATGGCAAAATTTCAAGACAAAGAGAGAATCTTAAAGGCAGCAAGGGAGAAAAAAGAAATAACATACAAGGGAGCCCCAATAAGGTTAGCTACCGACTTCTCAATGGAAACACTTCAAGCAAGAAGAGAATGGCAAGAAATACTTCAAGTAATGAGAATCAGAGGCCTACAACCAAGGCTACTTTACCCAGCAAGGCTCTCAATCAAGATAGATGGCCAAATAAAGAGCTTCCAAGACAAAAGAAGTCTAAAAGAATATGCCTCCACCAAACCAGCTCTACAAGAAATACTAAAAGGACTGCTTTAAGGGAAGGAAGGATAAGAGGGAGACAGAGAGGAACACAGGTACAAAAATGGCAATGAATAAGTACCTATCAATAATAACCTTAAACGTAAATGGATTAAATTCTCCAATCAAAAGACACAGAATAGCTCAATGGATAACAAAGCATGACCCACACATATGCTGCCTACAAGAGACTCACCTCAGGACAAAAGACCATCACAGGCTAAAAGTGAAAGGCTGGAAACAAGTTTTCCAAGCAAACGGACAAGAAAAAAAAGCTGGGGTAGCAATTCTCATATCAGACAAAATAGACTTCAAAAAAAAGGCTATAAAGAGAGACCCAGAAGGTCATTTCATTATACTCAAGGGAAGAATCCACCAAGAAGACATTAACATTGTAAACATATATGCACCATTAAGGGGAAAAAGGGGGAGGGATTTGGAGGAACAAATAGGAAGGACACAGGGACGAGAACTAAGGGGGGGGAGGAAATGGGAGGGAGGTGGGGAGCAAGGGGCAGGGGAGGCTGGGATGGGAAAAATAGACAAAAAACTGTACTTGAAAAATAACTAAATAAAATTTAAAAAAAATTTTCTTTTTAAAATAAATTATTAATGTTTGAAAAAAAATAAAAAATAAAAATAAAAATGGAAAAAAAAAACATATATGCACCAAACATAGGGGCACCCAAATATATCAAGAAAATCTTAGAGGACTTCAAGAAAGATATTGACAGCAACATAATCATAGTAGGGGATTTGAACACCCCACTATCAAAAATGGACAGATCTTCCAAACAAATTGTCAACAAAGATATTGTGGCATTAAACAACACCCTAGATGAAATGGACTTAACTGATATATATAGAGCCCTTCATCCCAAAAAAGCTAAATACACATTCTTTTCAAATGCACATGGAACATTTTCAAAGATAGACCACATGATAGGACACAAAACGAGCCTCAAAAAATTCAAGAAAATTGAAATCATACCAAGCATCTTCTCTGACCACAAGGGACTGAAATTAGAAACCGACCCCAAAGAAAAAAACCCAAAGCACCCGAAAACATGGAGACTGAATGGTATGCTATTAAACAACGAATGGGTCAAGAATGAAATTAGGGAAGAAATCAAAAAGTTTTTGGAAACAAATGAAAATGATCTCACAACAACCCAAAACTTATGGGACACAGCGAAGGCAGTCCTGAGAGGGAAGTTTATAGCAATACAGGCCTACCTAAAAAAAATAGAAACATTTCAAACAAACAACCTAACCCTACGCCTGCAAGAACTCGAGAAACAACAACAAAGACAGCCCAGAGCAAGCAGAAGGAAGGAAATAACCAAGATTAGAGCAGAATTAAATAACATAAAAACTAAAAGCACAATTTTACGGATCAATGAATCCAGGAGTTAGTTCTTTGAGAAGATAAACAAAATAGACAAGCCTTTAAGTAGGCTCATCAAGAAAAGAAGAGAGAGGACACAAATAAACATAATCAGAAATGAAAAAGAAGAGATTACAACTGATACCACAGAAATAGAAGATATTGTAAGAAATTACTATGAAGAACTGTATGCCAAGAAATTTGAAAACCTAGGGGAAATGGACACATTTCTAGAAAAATACAATCTTCCAAAACTCAGTGAAAAAGAAGCAGAAAATCTAAATACACCAATAACAGCAAAAGAAATTGAAGCAGTAATCAAAAAACTCCCATCACACAAAAGCCCTGGACCAGATGGTTTCACAGGAGAATTCTATAAAGCATTTAAGGAAGAGCTAACCCCTATTCTCCACAGACTATTTCAAAAAATCCAGAAGGATGGAAAACTCCCAAATTCTTTTTATGAAGCCAGCATCATCTTAATTCCAAAACCAGATAGAGACACAACAAAGAAAGAAAACTTCAGGCCAATATCGCTGATGAACATAGATGCTAAAATCCTCAACAAAATATTGGCAAATCGCATCCAACAATATATCAAAAAGATCATACACCATGATCAAGTAGGATTCATCCCAGGGATACAAGGATGGTTCAATATTCACAAATCAGTAAATGTAATACATCACATAAACAAAAGCAAAGACAAAAATCACATGATCATATCAATAGATGCGGAAAAAGCTTTCGATAAGGTACAACACCCATCTATGATAAAAACACTCAGCAAAGTGGGAATACAGGGAGCATTTCTCAAAATGATAAAGGCCATATATGAGAGACCTACAGCCAATATCATACTCAACAGGAAAAAACTAAAAGCTTTTCCACTAAGATCAGGAACAAGACAAGGATGTCCACTTTCACCACTTCTATTCAATATAGTATTGGAAGTTTTAGCCACAGCGATCAGGCAAGAAAAGGAAATAAAAGGCATCCAAATAGGAAAGGAGGAAACAAAACTGTCACTGTTTGCAGATGACATGATAGTGTACATGGAAAATCCTATAGACTCTACCCCAAAACTGCTCAAACTAATTAATGAGTTTGGCAAAACAGCTGGTTACAAAGTCAATATCCAGAAATCAAAGGCATTTTTGTATACCAACAGTGAATCAGCAGAATCAGAAATAAAGAGAAAAATCCCATTTGATATAGCAAAAAGAAAAATAAAATATCTGGGAATAAACCTGACTAAGGAGGTAAAAAACCTGTATGCAGAAAACTACACAGCCCTGAAGAACGAAATCAAGGAAGACACAAACAAATGGAAACATATACCTTGTTCATGGATTGGAAGAATTAACATCATCAAAATGTCCACACTACCCAAAGCAATATACAGATTCAATGCAATACCTATTAAAGTACCAATGGCATATTTCACAGACATAGAACAAACACTTGAAAATTTATATGGAACCATAAACGAGCCCGAATAGCAGCTGCTCTTTTGAGAAAAGAAGAACGAAGAAGGGGGGGATCACAATACCTGATATCAAACTGTATTACAAGGCCACTGTAATCAAAACAGCCTGGTACTGGCATAAAAACAGGCACATAGACCAATGGAACAGAACAGAGAGCCCAGAAATCAACCCAACTCTCTATAGTCAATTAATATTTGACAAAGGGGCAGTAACATAAAATGAAGTAAAGATAGCCTCTTCAACAAATGGTGTTGGGAGAACTGGACAGCTACATGCAAAAAAATGAAACTTGAGCACAGACTTACACCATACACCAAAATAAATTCAAGGTGGATAAAAGACTTAAATGTAAGTCATAACACCATTAAAGTCCTAGAGGAGAACATTGGCAAGAAAATCTCAGATATTTCACGCAGCAACTTCTTTACTGATATGTCCCCTAGAGTAAGGAATGTAAAGGAAAGAATAAACAAATGGGATCTCATCAAAATAAAAAGCTTCTGCGTGGCTAAAGAAAACAGTATTAAATTAAAAAGACAACCAACTGTATGGGAAAACATATTTGCCAATGGTACCTCAGACAAAGGTTTAATCTCTAAAATATACAAAGAACTTACACGACTCCACTCTAAGAAGACACCCAACCCAATTAGAAAATGGGAAAAGGACTTGAGCAAACACTTCTCCAAGGAGGACATACAGAACATTCAGAGACACATGAAGAGATGCTCAATATCATTAGCTATCAGAGAGATGCAAATTAAAACCACAATGAGATACCACTTTACACCAGTCAGGATGGCTATCATAAACAAAGCAACAAACAACAAATGTTGGAGGGGTTGTGGGGAAACGGGGTCCTTAGTTCACTGTTGGTGGGAGTGCAGACTGGTACAACCATTATGGAAAACAGTATGGAATTTTCTCAGAAAAATAAAAATCGACCTTCCTTTTGACCCAGCAATTCCACTGCTGGGATTATATCCTAAGAATCCTAAAACATCAATATCAAAGAACCTATGCACCACAATGTTCATAGCAGCACAATTTACAATAGCCAAGAGTTGGAAGCAACCTAGGTACCTGTCAGTAAATAAATGGATAAAAAAATTGTGGTACATATACACCATGGAATTCTATGCAGCAGAGAGAAAGAAGGAGCTACTACCTTTTGCAACAACATGGATGGAACTGAAAAGCATTATGCTGAGTGAAATAGGCCAGGCATTGAAGGACAAATACCATATGATCTCACCTTTGACAGGAAGCTAAACAACAAAACAAACAAACAAGCAGAAAAAAAAAACCAAACAAAAAACAAAGACACTGAAATAGAGAACAAGGGATAATGACCAGAGGGGAGAAGGAAGGGAAGTTAAGGGGAAAGTGGGGGAGGGATTTGGAGGAACAAATAGGAAGGACACAGGTACGAGAAGTAAGTGGGGTGGAAATGGGAGGGAGGTGGGGAGCAAGGGGCGGGGGAGGCTGGGATGGGAAAAATAGACAAAAAACTGTACTTGAAAAATAACTAAATAAAATTTTTAAAAAAATAACAAAGTAATATTGAAAAAATAATTTTGTGAATCAATGAGATTTTATAAATCAAGTATATGTACTCTTAAAAAGAATAGTTATCTTCTGAACAGGGTGAATTGTATTGTCTATATTTAGAAAGAAGTGAGTTTTCACTTTTGGGTTGAAGATGATTCTCTTTGGAGAATTCAGAGTGAGGTTTGCACTGAGGTTTGCACTAGTTTAGTGGAGGATAATGTGTTTTTTTACACTATATCTAAGTATTAGTCTGACATACTTAAGATCTATGAATAAAAGAATATTAATAGAAAAAAAGAATAGTTATAAAGGCATGAAAAACCTTTGAAGTAAAATGTTTTAAGTTACAAAAACATTTGTTATAGTTAATAAATTGTATACTACATACATTAGTTTTTTAATACTGTGTAACAAATTAATACAAACTTATTTTAAAATAATATATATTTATTATCTCATAGTTGTATTTGGTGAAGATTTCAGGCATGGCCTAGCCAGAGCCTCTGCTGTGGAAACCAAGAAGCTGTATCATTGGCTGTTACTACCATGTTATCTGGACCTCAAATACGTTCTCCTACATTATTCAGGTTGATGAAATAATTCACTTCTTTGTGGTCTGTAGGACTGAAGCCTTCCTCAACTAGAGGTCACCCCTCCCCAAGCATAGTTTTCAACATAGCTATTTGTTCATCCTCTCTGAGAACAAAAAGAGAAAAGCTCTGATTTTTAAAAAAATTATATATTTTTTTAATGATATTATTTATTTATTTTTAGAGAGAGAGGGAGGAAGGGAGAGAAACATCACTTTGTGGTTGCCTGTTAAGGGCTCCCACTGGAGACCTGACTTGCAAACTAGGAATGTGCTCTGACTGGGAATTGAACCAGTAACCCTTTGGTTTGCAGGCCAGCACTCAGTCTACCGAGCCACATCAACCAAAGCAAAAACCTCTGTTTTTAAATCCTTTTGATTTCTTTTAAGGACTTGACTGATTAGATCAATTCTACACAAGATAATTTTCCTAATTTAAGGACAACTGATTATAAAATTTAACCTGCAAAATCCTGCAGCACTGCAGCACTTAAAAGCCCATTACTTTTGATTAAATAACTGGGAGAAAGTGTGTGTAAAAGGGAGTAAAAGTTTTGGTGACCATCTTAGAATTCTGTCTACCACACTACACATAACTGAAATAAGAATTAGTGAATCATGGAGTCAAAGGATACTTATTAGAATGTAACATAAAGATAAATAATTAAAACACATTAAATTTAAGAAAAATAAGAAAAAATCTAAAAGTTCTACCATATAAAATAGAATTTCAGGAGATTAAAGGCAAAATGCAAAAGTGTTTTTTAAAAATATATTAACAGTGGATGAGTATTTGGTAAATGGTAAGAGGCAAAGTCTATAAAATAAAAAATATCATCCAGAGTGGTAAGGAATAATCTGTACACATACATCTATCATCAATACCATCATTACCATGGCCACCACCATCATCAAGGGAAATGAACAAAAGGCAATTCATTTATGTTACCAGGTAGAATAAAAAGATTTCCTACAATTGATTGGAATCAAATCGGCATAAGGTATCTTGAATGAACTTTCTTATATCCACATAAATTGTTTCTGAAAAAAATGAAATAATGTTTCAGACATTTAAGGGCATAGAAATTTTACTGCTCAAGGATCAGTAAGAGGAAAAATAAAAAATAAGAATAAAGAATCCAAAAGGAAACATTTTTTAAATTAAAAAAATTACATATCTTTGTTTATCAGAGTATGCAGTGTCAAAGAGCATTCAGGTTTCTTTTTATAATTGTTTTTTTTATTATTGACAGTATTACAGATTTTGATACAAGAAAAATTGGTTAGCAAATATTTTGGAGGAGAAGCACCTGTTGCTACATATATTAATTTTATAAAACAAATAACAATAATATTAGTAGTGGTATAAATTCCAATAAAAATAAAAACAATTCTAGAAATTTGGGAGGAACAAGAGTGAAGGGATATAAAACATTAGTAATTTTATATGTATGTTTAAACTAAAATTATAATTAATTTAAATATAAATGTAAGTATTGTATGAACATAGGAGAGTAATTATTAAACAAATAAAAATAGCATACTAGTTAAGAGTGAAAGCTTTGTCATCCAAATGTATTGTTTCACATTCTAAAGGCATCAATTACTACATTAACAGCATTTTGGGCAAGTTACTGAATAACTTTGGGTCTCAGTTTCCTCATGGATTAAAGAGAATAATATATATATGATTATTGTTAAGATTAATAGAGACATAGTCAAGTCATTTTGCTGTATACTATAAACTTATTCAGTGCTGTATGTTAATTTATCTCAATAAAAGTGAAAGAAATAAAGATTAATAGATACAGGTATGAGTCCCTCAATATCTGTTCTTATTTTTTTCTGCAATAATTGAACACATTTTTAACTAGAGTCATAGCCTTCCAACATAAAGACCAGTTTCAGATTCTCTTTGCAGTTAGATGAGAATTATGCCTCATATCTGGCTGATAAGAGGTGTGAGAAAGTGATATATGAAAATTTTAGTTTATGCACTTATAGAGAAGAATGGAGCCCTAAACTTTTTATTCTTTTATCCTTTCTTGTTGGGATTACAGGTACAATGTCAAGCAATCAAGACCATGAAGGTGAAGCCACACAGAGATTAGCCACAACAAGGAGCCTGGACTTAGAGACAACTAAAAGGAGGAGTGCTTCCATATAAGTATTGGACTACTTGTACCTGGAATGCTACACAATTAATCTTGGTTAATTTACAACAGTTGAATGTCTAAAATTGTCTTATATCTGTGCTTATTATATGGTAAATACTCAAAAAATGTTAGTATTACAACTATTAAAATTATACTTATTAATAAAAGAGGAGATATGCCATAATAAAAGTTATTTAGAAAAGTTGGTACTAAAGTATGGGAAAAGGATGTATCAAGAAAATAATAACAAAGCAAAGATCAAATCACAGTACTGGTATTAAAAAATTAAGGTCAAAGTAATATAATATAGAAGATATATAAAATAGTTAAGAACTTCCACATACACTAAATAGAAACAGCAATTAAGGCAATGACCAACAGAACTGACAGGTACAACTAATAAATATTGGAAACCTGTACATATAAGCAAACAAATAATCGGATCATGAACATAGATTTAAAAAGAGTGATTAAAGTTTGAACTTTCTCCCAAATTGAGATTAGGTATATTCTTAAAATATTTGAGAATATTTATAGATATTGTTCATGTACTAAATTTCAAACAAATTCAAAAGCTAAGAAATAGTGTGTTATCCAAATAAACACAATTAGAAATTAAAGAGGAGAGATACAACTGATACCACAGAAATAGAAGGGATTGTAAGAAATTACTATGAAGAACTGTATGCCAAGAAATTTGAAAACCTAGGGGAAATGGACACATTTCTAGAAAAATACAATCTTCCAAAACTCAGTGAAAAAGAAGCAGAAAATCTAAATACACCAATAACAGCAAAAGAAATTGAAGCAGTAATCAAAAAACTCCCATCACACAAAAGCCCCGGACCAGATGGTTTCACAGGAGAATTCTACAAAGCATTTAAGGAAGAGCTAACCCCTATTCTCCACAGATTATTCCAAAAATCCAGAAGGATGGAAAACTCCCAAATTCTTTTTATGAAGCCAGCATCATCTTAATTCCAAAACCAGATAGAGACACAACAAAGAAAGAAAACTTCAGGCCAATATCGCTGATGAACATAGATGCTAAAATCCTCAACAAAATATTGGCAAATCGCATCCAACAATATATCAAAAAGATCATACACCATGACCAAGTGGGATTCATCCCAGGGATGCAAGGATGGTTCAATATTCACAAATCAGTAAATGTAATACATCACATAAACAAAAGCAAAGACAAAAATCACATGATCATATCAATAGATGCAGAAAAAGCTTTCGATAAGGTACAACACCCATTTATGATAAAAACACTCAGCAAAGTGGGAATACAAGGAGCATTTCTCAAAATAATAAAGGCCATATATGAGAGACCTACAGCCAATATCATACTCAACGGGAAAAAACTAAAAGCTTTTCCACTAAGATCAGGAACAAGACAAGGTTGTCCACTTTCACCACTTCTATTCAATATAGTATTGGAAGTTTTAGCCACAGCGATCAGGCAAGAAAAGGAAATAAAAGGCATCCAAATAGGAAAGGAGGAAGCAAAACTGTCACTGTTTGCAGATGACATGATAGTGTACATGGAAAATCCTATAGACTCTACCCCAAAACTGCTCAAACTAATTAATGAGTTTGGCAAAACAGCTGGTTACAAAGTCAATATCCAGAAATCAAAGGCATTTTTGTATACCAACAATGAATCAGCAGAAGCAGGAATCAAGGAAAAATCCCATTTGATATAGCAAAAAGAAAAATAAAATATCTGGGAATAAACCTGACTAAGGAGGTAAAAAACCTGTATGCAGAAAACTACACAGCCCTGAAGAAAGAAATCAAGGAAGACACAAACAAATGGAAACATATACCTTGTTCATGGATTGGAAGAATTAACATAATCAAAATGTCCATACTACCCAAAGCGATATACAGATCCAATGCAATACCTATTAAAGTATCAATGGCATATTTCACAGACAGAACAAACACTTCAAAAATTTATATGGAACCATAAACAAGCCCGAATAGCAGCTGCTCTTTTGAGAAAGAAGAACAAAGTAGGAGGGATCACAATACCTGATGTTAAATTGTATTACAAGGCCACTGTAATCAAAACAGCCTGGTACTGGCATAAAAACAGGCACATAGACCAATGGAACAGAACAGAGAGCCCAGAAATCAACCCAACTCTCTACAGTCAATTAATATTTGACAAAGGGGCAGTAACATAAAATGAAGTAAAGATAGCCTCTTCAACAAATGGTGTTGGGAGAACTGGACAGCTACATGCAAAAAATATGAAACTTGAGCACAGACTTACACCATACACCAAAATAAATTCAAGGTGGATAAAAGACTTAAATGTAAGTCATAACACCATTAAAGTCCTAGAGGAGAACATTGGCAAGAAAATCTCAGATATTTCACGCAGCAACTTCTTTACTGATATGTCCCCTAGAGTAAGGAATGTAAAGGAAAGAATAAACAAATGGGATCTCATCAAAATAAAAAGCTTCTGCGTGGCTAAAGAAAACAGTATTAAATTAAAAAGACAACCAACTGTATGGGAAAACATATTTGCCAATGATACCTCAGACAAAGGTTTAATCTCCAAAATATACAAAGAACTTACACGACTCCACTCTAAGAAGACACCCAACCCAATCAAAAAATAGGAAAAGGACTTGAACAAACACTTCTCCAAGGAGGACATACAGAACATTCAGAGACACATGAAGAGATGCTCAATATCGTTAGCTATCAGAGAGATGCAAATTAAAACCACAATGAGATACCACTTTACACCAGTCAGGATGGCTATCATAAACAAAGCAACAAACAACAAATGTTGGAGAGGGTGTGGGGAAAAGGGGTCCTTAGTCCACTGTTGGTGGGATCGCAGACTGGTACAACCATTATGGAAAACAGTATGGAATTTTCTCAGAAAAATAAAAATTGACCTGCCTTTTGACCCAGCCATTCCACTGCTAGGATTATATCCTAAGAATCCTAAAACATCAATATCAAAGAACCTATGCACCCCAATGTTCATAGCAGCACAATTTACAATAGCCAAGAGTTGGAAGCAACCTAGGTGCCTGTCAGTAAATGAATGGATCAAAAAATAGTGGTATATATACACAATGGAATTCTATGCTGCAGAAAGAAAGAAGGAGCTACTACCTTTTGTAACAACATGGATGGAACTGGAAAGCATTATGCTGAGCGAAATAGGCCAGGTGTTGAAAGACAAATACCATATGATCTCACCTTTAACAGGAAGCTAAACAACAAAACAAACAAGCAAGCAGAAAAAAAACCCCACAAAGACACTGAAATAGAGAACAAGGGGACAGTGACCAGAGGGGAGAGGGAAGGGAAGTTAAGGGGAAAAAGGCGGAGGGATCTGGAGGAACAAATAGGAAGGACACAGGGACTAGAACTAAGGGGGGTGGAAATGGGAGGGAGGTGGGGAGCAAGGGGCGGGGGAGGATGGGATGGGAGAAATAGACAAAAAACTGTACTTGAAAAATAACTAAATAAAATTAGTTTAAAAAATATATAATTTTATAATGATGATATGTTGAAATTAGAATATTTTAGGTATTTTGAATTAAATAAAAATACATTAATGCAATAAAAAAAGAAATAGTGTGTTATCTTATTGTGGCATAATACAATGAGAAAGTTACCACCAGAGTGCTCCTCTTCCCGTATCCTCCTTTACAATATGTGCTAGTACCTACATATACTCATACTAGACCAATAACAAATATATAATTTGCAATTTTTTTCTCATTTAATTAAGTTGTCTTCTCATTTATGGCATCTTTTGAAACACAACTTTTAAATTTTAATGAAATTCAGTTAATTTGGATAAATCTTCCTTTGGTTGCTTGTGTTTTTTTTATTGTTGACACTATTACAGATATTTCCCATTTCCCCCCTTTACCCACCTCCAGCCAGCCCCTGGGCCCAGCCACCCATCTCTGGCCATCATCACACTGTTTTCTGTGCCCATGGTCTATGCATATATGTTGTTTGGCTAATCTGGTTGCTTTCATTTTTTTGCCTTATATAAGAAAAGTATTGTCTAAGCCAATGCCAAAAATTTTCAGCTATACTTTTTCCTAAGAATTAATGGTTTTATTTCTTACATTTAGTTATTGATTCATTTTAAGTTAATGTTCATATGTACTGTAAGATAAGGGTTCCTGTGAGTATACAGGTATTCCATAACCATTTGTCAGAAAGACTATTCTTACTACTATTTTTACTTCTTAATCCCTTCACTTTTTCACCCATCCCCCAAACTCTTTGCCCTATGGTAGGAGGATGTAAAATACAGAAATGTAGTCAATAATATTGTAATAACTTTGTATGGTGCCAAGTGGGTAACTGAAATATTGAGGGGGATCATTTTATAAAGTATATGATTAGCTAACCATTATGCTGTACACCTGAAACTAATAAAAATAATATTGAATGTAAATTTCATTGAAAAATAATGTTTTTTAAAAAGTTTTAAAAGGATTATTGTTTTTTTCATTGAATTGTCTTGTCACCATAAGCACACATTAGTTTACCATAGCCCTGTGTGGTATAGCTCAGTGCATTGAGTGCTGGCCTATTAACCAAAGGGTTGCTGGTTTAATTTCCATTTTGGGGGTACAAACTTGGGTTGCAGGCCAAATCCCTAGTGGGGGATGTGTGAGAGGCAACTGCACATTGACATTTCTTTCCCTCTGTTCTTTCTTCCTCCCCATTTCTAAAAATAAATAAATAAAATCTTTTAAAAAATCTATTGACCATAAATGAATGAGTTGATTTTTGTACCTTCAGTTTTGATCTATTTATTTATATGTCTGTTGTTATGCCAGTACAACACTGTATTGACTGCTATAGCTTTGTACTAACTTGAAACTGGGAAGTATGAGTCCTCATACCTTGTTTTTTCCATTACAGTATTGTTCTGTCTATTCTAGGAGAATTCCATTTCCATTTGCTTTTTTTTTATTGTTGTTCAGTTACAATTGTCCTGCCTTTTCCCTCACTGCTCTCCCCTGCCCCGTATCTCCCACTCTCATAGTCAATCACCTCCATAGTCCATGCATTTGAGTCCTCTATTTGTATTCCTTTGTTTGTCCCTTCCCCTTCTTTCCCTGTTATCCCCCACTCCCCTCCTCTGGCCACTGTCAGTTTGTTCTTTATTTCCAAGTCTCTGATTCTATTTTGCTCATTTGTTTTGTTAATTAGGTTCCATTTATAGGTGAGATCATATGGTATTTGTCTTTCACTGCTTGGTTTATTTCACTTAGCATATTTGCCAAGGATACTTTGGACAAGAGTTTGATCTCCAAAATATATAAAGAACTCACATGACTCCACAGCAAGAAGATAACCAATCCAATTAAAAAATGGGCAAAGGACCTGAACAGACAGACACCTCTCTAACTAAGATGTACAGGGGCTCATGAAAGGATACTCAATACCACTAGCCATTAAAAAGTGCAAATTAAAATGGCAATGAGATACCACTCCACACAGGTCAGAATGGCCATCATTAACAAGTCAACAAATAACATGCTGGCACAGCCATGGAGAGAAGGGAATCCTAGTGTCCTGTTGGTGGGAATGCAGACCAGCACAGGCACTGTGGAAAACAGTATGGAATTTTCTCTAAAAAACTAAAGATAAAAACTGCTTTCTATCAGTGATCCCACTGCTTTGATTATACACTAAGAATCCTGAATCACCAATTCAGAAGAACTTATGCACCCCAATGTTCATACCAGCATTATTTGTAATAGCCAAGTGCTGGAAACAGCCGAAGTGTCCATTTGATTTTTAAGATTAGTTTGTCAATTTCTTCAAATAGGGACCTGACATTTTTATAGGTATTGTGTTGGATCTGTGGATCAATTTGGGAAATATTGCCATCTTATTATGACTTTCCTTTCATCAACACAGGATATCTATTTATTTGGGGATACTTTATATATATCTTTTAATGATGTTTTGTAGTTTCCTAGTGTGCAAGTCATTTACTTATTTTAAGCTTATTCCCAACTATTTGTTTGGTATATTTGTCTTCTAAGTTTTATTTTCAGATTGCATTGATAGTGTACAGAAAAATAATTTTTTTAAGTATTTATCTTGTATTTGACAAACTTGCTGAGCTTTTTTGTTAGCTCTAATAGTTTGTGGGTGTGTGTATGAATTCCTTATGATTTCTGAAATATAAGATAATGTCATCTACACATAAAGATAGTTTTGTTTCTTTTTGTTCCATTAGTATATCTTTTATTTAGTTTTCTTACCTTACTTGCCTGGCTAGATATTGCAGTACAATTTAGAATAGAAGTGGTAAGAACAGACATCCTTGTCCTGTTACTGATCTTAAGGCAAAAGCTTTTAGTATTACACTTTTAAGTATGATCTTATCTCTTTTTTGCACTGGTTTGCCACCATAATACAGGTGTCAAAAAAACCACCACTAAATCAAAGCCAAAATGGGAAAGGAAAAGACTCACATTAACATTGTGGTCATTGGACACATAGATTCCAGCAAGTCTACCACTACTGGCCATCTGATCTACAAATGTAGTGGATTGACAAAAGAACCATAAAAAATTTGAGGAGGCTGCTGAGATGGGGAAGAGCCCCTTCAAGTGTGCCTGGGTCTTGGATAAACTGAAAGCTGAACATAAGTATGGTATCACCATTAATATCTCCCTGTGGAAATTCAAAACCAGCAAGTATTATGTGACCATAACTGATGCCCCAGGACACAGACACTTTACCAAAAACATGATTACAGGGACATCGCAGGCTTACCGTGGTGTTCTGATTGTTGCTGCTGGTGTTGGTGAGTGTGAAGCAAGTATCACCAAGAATAGGCAGACTCATGAACATGCCCTTCTAGCTTACACACTGAGTGTGGAACAGCTGGTTATTGGTGTTAACAAAACGGATTCAACTGAGCTACCCTGTAGCCAGAAGAGATACGAGGAAATTATTTAAAAAGTCAGCACTTATATTAAGAAAATTGGCTACAACTCTGACAGTAGCATTTGTGCCAATTTTTTGTTGGAATGGTGACAACATGCTGGAGACAAGTGCTAATGTGCCTTGGTTCAAGGGATGGAAAGTCACCCATAAAGATGGCAATGCCAGTGGAACCATGCTGTTTGAAGCTCTGGATTGCATCCTGCCACCTACTCATCCAACTGACAAGCCCCTGTGTCTGCCTCTCCAGGATGCCTACAAAATTGGTGGTACTGGTACTGTCCCTATGGGCTGAAGGGAGACTGGTGTTCTCAAACCAGGCACAGTGGTCACCTTTGCTCCAGTCAACGTTACAACTGAAGTAAAGTCTGTTGAAATGCACCGTGAAGCTTTGAGTGAAGCTTTTGCCGTGGACAGTGTGGACTGCAATGTCAAGAATGTGTCTGTCAAAGATGTTTGTTGTGCCATGTGGCTGGTGACAGCAAAAATGACCCACCAATGGAAGAAGCTGGCTTCACAGCTCAGGTGATTATCCTCAACCATCCAGGCTACATAAGTGTTGCATATGCACCTGTTCTGGATTGTCACACAGCTCATATTTCTTGCAAAGTTGCTGAGCTGAAAGAGATTGATCATTGCTCTGGAAAAAAAACTGGAAGATAGCCCAAAGTTTTTAAATCTGGTGATGCTGCCATCATTGATATGGTTCCTGGCAAGCCCCTGTATGTTTTGAAAGCTTCTCTGACTATTCTCCTCTGGGATGCTTTGCTGTTCATGACATGAGACAGACAGTTGCTGTTGGTGTGAGCAAAACAGTAGACAAGGAGGCAGCTGGAGCTGGCAAAGTCACCAAGTCTGTCCAGAAAGCTAAGAGGGCTAAATGCATATTATCCCCCAACATCTGCCACCCCAGCCTTTTTAAAAGATATTTTATTGATTTATTTTTAGAGGGGAAAGGGAAGAAGAAAGAGTGGGAGAGAAACATCAGTGTGTGGTTGCCTCTCATGCATCCCCCACTGGGGATCTGGCCTGCAACCCAGGCATGTGCCCTGACTGGAAATCAGCTCAGCAACCCTTTGCTTCACAGGCCTGCGCTCAATCCACTGAGCTATACCAGCCAGGGCTTTGCCACCCCAGTCTTAATCAGTGATGGAATAACTGTTTCAGAACTGTTTGTGTCAATTGGCCACTTAAGTTTAACAGTAAAGGACTGGTTAACAATTACAATGCATCATAAAACCTTCAGGAGGAAGAGAGTATTTTATGGACCACTTGGGGTTTTTTTGTGTGTGTGGCAGTTTTTAAGTTATTAGTTTTTTAAATAAGTACTTTTTAAAATACATTTTATTGATTATGCCATTACAGTTCTATTTCCCCCTTCATTTCCCTCCACCCTGCACACCCCCTCCCTCACCATTCCCCCCTTTAGTTTATGACCATGTGTCTCAAGTTCTTTAGATTCTATATTTCCCATACTATTCTTGCCCTCCCCCTATCTATTTTCTACCTACCGTCTATGCTACTTATTTTCTGTACCTTCTCCCCCCCTTCTCCTCCTCCCACTCCCCTCTTGCTAACCCTCCATGAGATCTTCATTTCTATGTTTCCACTCCTGATCTAGCTGTCTTCTTAGTTTGCTTTTGTTTTAGGTGTGGTTCTTAATAACTGTGAGTTTGCTGTCCTTTCACTGTTCATATTTTTTATCTTCTTTTTCTTAGATAAGTCCCTTTAACATTTTATATAATAAGGGCTTGGTGATGATGAACCCCTTTAACTTGACCTTATCTGAGCAGCACTTTATCTGCCCTTCCATTATAAATGAAAGTTTTGCTGGATAGAATAATCTTGGTTGTAGGTCTTTGGATTTCATGCCTTAGAATACCTCTTTCCAGCCCCTTCTTGCCTGTAAGGTCTCTTTTGAGAAATCAGCTGACGTTTGATGGGGACTCCTTTGTAGGTGACTGTCCCCTTATCTCTTGCTGCTTCTAGGATTCTCTCCTTCATTTTAATCTTGGCTAATGTAATGATGATGTGCCTTGGTGTGTTCCTTCTTGGGTCCAACTTCTTTGGGACTCTCTGAGCTTTCTGGACTTCCTGGAAGTCTATTTCCTTTGCCAGATTGGGGAAGTTCTCCTTTATTATTTGTTCAAACAAGTTTTCCACTTGTTGCTCTTCCTCTTCCCCTTCTGGTACCCCTATAATTCAGATGTTGGAACATTTAAAGATGTCCTGGAGGTTCCTAAGCCTCTCCTTATTTTTCTGAATTCTTGTTTCTTCATTCTTTTCTGTTTGGTTGTTTGTTTCTTCCTTCTGGTCCACTCCATTGATTGGAGTCCAGTTTTATTTACATCAGTATTGGTTCCCTTCTTCATTTCACTTAGTGTAGCCTTCATTTTTTTCATCTAATTTGTGACCAAAATCAACCAGTTCTGTGAGCATCCTGATCACCAGTGTTTTGAACTGTGCATCTGATAGGTTGGCTATCTCTTGGTCACTTAAAAGTATTGGCCCTGGGGCTTTGATTTGTTCTTCTGTTTGAGCCATAATTTTTTGGTCTGGTTGTGCCTGTTATGTATAAGGGGTGGAGTCATAGGTGTCCACCAGGATGGGGAAACCCAGTCATTGGGTTGTGACACTGTATGTGGGGGCAGGATCAGAGAGGGAACAATGGAACTTGCTCTGCTCTCTCTTGGATTTCAGTCCCCTCTACCACTTCCCACTAGCAAATTGGGTCCTTCTGGTGCTGATTCCAGGGTGGGTGGGCTTATGTACATTCTAGAACCTTGTGGATATCTACAACAAACTCTCCTGTGAGGCTGAGAGTCTCTCCAAGCACCTCAACACCCCCGCAAGTTTTTTCAGTCAGTGCTTTTAGGATTTATTTCCCATTGCTGCGGCCCTGGGTTGCACAGTTTGTCTCACTGGCCATTTTTTGCCTGGTTTATCCACATGCGAATGTGTGTCCTCCATCAGCCAACTGCCTCACTGGGTCTGCTCATTTCCTCCCTGCGCCCAGGTCTGCCAACCACCACTTTTTCCTGCTGGGACCCCTCTCCACTAGCCGCGGACTCCATCCCTCTTACTGATCTGGATGAATGGTTTGTTGTCAGACTTCCATACAGTTTAATTTTCTGTCTGTTCTGGTTGTGTTTTTGTTTCTAAATCTTTGTTGTCCTTAAATTTGGTTGTGTGAGAAGGTACAGTATTTCTACCTACACCTCCATCTTGGCCAGAAGTTTAAAATCAGTACTTTTTAATGGGAACAACTTGACCAAAATCCATCACAGAATTTTGAGATCCATTAGAACAAAGTTTAATAATAAACTTGTGTGTTCTTTTGGTAACCACTGCACCTTACTTTTATATTTAGGTTAAAAGACTTAAGAATCTATTTCTATTATTATATTTGATGATGATTCAGAATTGGATAAGTCTGTTAGGGCTCTTTTTTTTTTCTTGGTGGGAATTTTTTCACTTTGTCCTAAGGAAAGGAATCTCTTTACATGGTAAAAGCTATGGGAGGGGCTCTGGTGAAACACTAAATAGGTTAGGATAGATAGAGTAACTGTTTATATGTAATCTAGTTTATAAAGGCCAAATTCTGGTATATTAAAGTCCGTGTGTTTCATAAAAAATTTGTAGTTAACATCAATATTGAGTAAATTTGTTAATGTCAAATTCTAGTTTCTATTTTTACTGAAATGTGAAGTCACATTTACAAATAATGAGCTAGTTTAAAGAATTTAAAATGAGGCTTAAGACTTCCATCAAACTGAAGGCACAGGTGGAGATACTGTGCTTTCTCACACAACCAAGTTTAGAGACAATAAAATATTAGTAACAGAAAACACAGCCAGAACACAGAAAATTGAACTTTTCAGAAGTCTGATAACAACGAATTCTTCAGCCTGACCGGTAAGAGGGGCGAAGCCAGCAGCTGGCAGAGTGGGGTTGCACAGGAAAACTCAGTCAGATGGGCTCAGGAGCATGGATCCCAGGTGTGGGGTTGCAATGGGCAGACCCAGTGAGTGACCCAGTGAGCGACTGGCAGACCCAGCAAGGGTACAGGGCAGCAGGTTGACTGTGCACAGATAGACCGGCCAGGGAGTGGGCAGTGAGACAGGACTGAGCAGGCCCCTACTGTGATGTAGGGCAGCAGAGGGGGCCACCATTTCCCCACTCTGACCCCGCCCCCCACATACAGCATCACAACCCAGGGACCTGAGGGCCCTGCCCTGGTGAACACCTAAGGCTCTGCACGTCATACTTAATGGGTGCAAACAGACCAAAAATGGCTCAAGAAGATCTCAAAGCCCCAGAGTCCATAACTCTAAGCAACCAAGAAATAGCCAAACTTTCAGATGCACAGTTCAAAACACTGATGATCAGGATGCTCACAGAACTGGTTGATTTTACTCACAAATTAGTAGAACATATGAAGGCTAAACTAATTGAAATGAAGGGAATTGCACAGGAAACCAATAGTGATGAAAAGGAAACTGGGACTCAAATCACGGGAGTGAACAAGAAGAAAGAAAAAAATGACCAGGATGCTGGGAAGATGGCGACGGAGTAAGATGGAGCGGATACTAGCTCCTGTACTCATGGGTGAAAATCCTGGCAGATCTATGGAGAAACAGCACAATAAACCATCGGTTACCCAGCATTTATGAAATTAAAAGACCAGAGATTGTGACCGACGCTGAAACACCAGACGGCGGCAGAGTCAGCTACTGGAGCTGGGTCTCACGCGGCCCCTGTACTGCTGCCAGAGCAACAGGCCTGGGAGCCGGGGCCTCAGGCACAGAAGCCGGACACTCCAAGCCCCTGTGACGGTCCTGGGAGACAGAGGAGTCAGGAACCAGAGCGGGGACACCCTTGTGCCGATGCCATAGCTACTAGCCTGGGCAACGGAAGGGTCAGTTGCAGGAGCTGGGACACCAAAGGCCCCTGTGACGCCACCATAGAGACAGGCCTGGACCCTGAGGAGCCAGCTACTGGAGCCGGGAAGCTCTCAAATCCTGTGTCGCTGCCATAGCGACGAGACTGGACACCGGGGAGCCAGGTACGGAAGCCCGGACACTCCAAACCCCTGTGACCCAGCTGAGGAGACAGCTACGGGAGCCGGGAAGCTCTCAAATCCTGGGCCGCTGCCATAGCGACAGGACTGGACGCCGGGGAGTCAGGTACGGAAGCCGGGACTCTCCAAACCCCTGTGACGCAGCTGAGGAGACAGCTACGGGAGCCGGGAAGCTCTCAAATCCTGTGCCCCTGCCATAGCGACGGGACTGGACGCCGGGGAGTCAGGTACGGAAGCCGGGACTCTCCAAACACCTGTGACACAGCTGAGGAGACAGCTACGGGAGCCGGGAAGATCTCAAATCCTGGGCCGCTGCCATAGCAACGGGACTGGACCTCCGGGGAGTCAGGTACGGAAGCCGGGACTCTCCAAACCCCTGTGACGCAGCTGAGGAGACAGCTATGGGAGCCGGGAAGCTCTCAAATCCTGTGCCGCTGCCATTGCCACGGGACTGGACGTCGGGGAGTCAGGTACGGAAGCCTGGACACTCCAAACCCCTGAGACAGCCCGGGGTGGCAGAGGATCCCTCTACAGGAACTGGGAGGGTCACAAGCCCTGTGCTGCTGCCATAGCAAGGGGATTGGACACTGGGGAATCAGGTACGGGAGTTGGGACTTTCTAAGCCTCTGTGCCACTGCCATAGAGACAGGACTAGACGCCGGGGAGTCAGGTACGGAAACCAGGACACTCCAAGCCCCTGTGACGGCCCTGGGCGGCAGAGAGAGCCAGATACGGGAGCCAGGACATTCCCAGCCTCTGTGCCACTGCCATAGTAACGGGCCTGGGTGCTTGAGGAGGCGGCTACTAGAGCCGGGACATTCAGCAGTGGTAGGCGACCAACGCAGAGACCAGTGCAGGACCAGCGTGAGTGTAGGTGGAGACGAAGAACATCAAGAAACTTCAAGGAGTCTGTACCACTGAACTTCAAAAGGAACATACCACAGAAGTTTACACCATAAAACCAGTGTTTCAGAACAGATCAATTTTGGAAGCAGAGACTAACAAGAAGAGTCTCAAACAATGGGAAGACAAAGAAACAATCCCCAAATGAAAGAAAAAGCAGAAACTTCAGAAAGAATGTTACATGAAATAGACGCTGATCAACTATCAGACAGTGAATTCAAAGCACTGGTTATTACGAGGTTCAAAGAGCTCAAAGAGCTCACAGTGAGCTACCAGAAACTACAGGGAAATTATAATGATCTCTCTGCAAACTACAGCAACATCAAAAAGGAAATGGAAACCATCAGCAAGAGACAAGAGGAAATGAAGAATACAATTTCCGAATTGAAGTACACAGTAGAAAGTTTCCAAAGTAGGATAGATGAAGCGGAGGATAGGATTAGTGAGTTGGAGGACAGGCTAGAAAGCATCTCACAGAAAGAGCAAGAAAATGAAAAGAGGCTCAGAAAGAATGAAGAGGGATTAAGAGAAATGCAAGACAATATGAAACGTAATAATATCCGAATAATAGGAATACCAGAAGGAGAAGAAGAAGAACAAGGGATAGAAAACGTATTTGAACGAGTAATGAGAGAAAATTTTCCTAATTTGATAAGAGAAAAAGTCTCACAAATCCAGGAATCACAGAGAGTCCCAAACAAGAGGAACCCAAGGAGGCCCACCTCAAGACACATCATCATCAAAATGGCAAAATTCCAAGACAAGAGAGAGAATCTTAAAGGCAGCAAGGGAGAAAAAAGAAATAACATACAAGGGAGCCCCAATAAGGTTAGCTACCGACTTCTCAATGGAAACACTTCAAGCAAGAAGAGAATGGCAAGAAATATTTCAAGTAATGAGAACCAGAGGCCTACAACCAAGGCTACTTTACCCAGCAAGGCTCTCAATCAAGATAGAAGGCCAAATAAAGAGCTTCCAAGACAAAAGAAGTCTAAAAGAATATGCCTCCACCAAACCAGCTCTACAAGAAATACTAAAAGGACTGCTTTAAGGGAAGGAAGGGATAAGAGGGAGACAGAGAGGAACATAGGTACAAAAATGGCAATGAATAAGTACCTATCAATAATAACCTTAAACGTAAATGGATTAAATTCTCCAATCAAAAGACACAGAATAGCTCAATGGATAAGAAAGCATGACCCACACATATGCTGCCTACAAGAGACTCACCTCAGGACAAAAGACCATCACAGACTAAAAGTGAAAGGCTGGAAACAAGTTTTCCAAGCAAACGGACAAGAAAAAAAGCTGGGGTAGCAATTCTCATATCAGACAAAATAGACTTCAAAAAAAAGGCTATAAAGAGAGACCCAGAAGGTCATTTCATTATACTCAAGGGAAGAATCCACCAAGAAGACATTAACATTGTAAACATATATGCACCAAACATAGGGGCACCCAAATATATCAAGAAAATCTTAGAGGACTTCAAGAAAGATATTGACAGCAACACAATCATAGTAGGGGATTTGAACACCCCACTATCAAAAATGGACAGATCTTCCAAACAAATTATCAACAAAGATATTGTGGCATTAAACAACACCCTAGATGAAATGGACTTAACTGATATATATAGAGCCCTTCATCCCAAAAAAGCTAAATACACATTCTTTTCAAATGTACATGGAACATTCTCAAAGATAGACCACATGATAGGACACAAAAGGAGCCTCAACAAATTCAAGAAAATTGAAATCATACCAAGCATCTTCTCTGACCACAAGGGACTGAAATTAGAAACCGACCCCAAAGAAAAAAACCCAAAGCACCCAAAAACATGGAGACTGAATGGTATGCTATTAAACAATGAATGGGTCAAGAATGAAATTAGGGAAGAAATCAAAACATTTCTGGAAACAAATGAAAATGATCTCACAACAACCCAAAACTTATGGGACACAGCGAAGGCAGTCCTGAGAGGGAAGTTTATAGCAATACAGGCCTACCTAAAGAATATAGAAACATTTCAAACAAACAACCTAACCCTATGCCTGCAAGAACTTGAGGAACAACAACAAAGACAGCCCAGAGCAAGCAGAAGGAAGGAAATAACCAAGATTAGAGCAGAATTAAATGACATAGAAACTAAAAGCACAATTTTAAGGATCAATGAATCCAGGAGTTGGTTCTTTGAGAAGATAAACAAAATAGACAAGCCTTTAAGTAGGCTCATCAAGAAAAGAAGAGAGAGGACACAAATAAACACAATCAGAAATGAAAAAGGAGAGATTACAACTGATACCACAGAAATAGAAGATATTGTAAGAAATTACTATGAAGAACTGTATGCCAAGAAATTTGAAAACCTAGGGGAAATGGACACATTTCTAGAAAAATACAATCTTCCAAAACTCAGTGAAAAAGAAGCAGAAAATCTAAATTCACCAATAACAGCAAAAGAAATTGAAGCAGTAATCAAAAAACTCCCATCACACAAAAGCCCCGGACCAGATGGTTTCACAGGAGAATTCTACAAAGCATTTAAGGAAGAGCTAACCCCTATTCTCCACAGACTATTTCAAAAAATTCAGAAGAATGGAAAACTCCCAAATTCTTTTTTATGAAGCCAGCATCATCTTAATTCCAAAACCAGATAGAGACACAACAAAGAAAGAAAACTTCAGGCCAATATCGCTGATGAACATAGATGCTAAAATCCTCAACAAAATATTGGCAAATCGCATCCAACAACATATCAAAAAGATCATACACCATGATCAAGTAGGATTCATCCCAGGAATGCAAGGATGGTTCAATATTCGCAAATCAGTAAATGTAATACATCATATAAACAAAAGCAAAGACAAAAATCACATGATCATATCAATAGATGCAGAAAAAGCTTTCGATAAGGTACAACACCCATTTATGATAAAAACACTCAGCAAAGTGGGAATACAAGGAGCATTTCTCAAAATAATAAAGGCCATATATGAGAGACCTACAGCCAATATCATACTCAACAGGAAAAAACTAAAAGCTTTTCCACTAAGATCAGGAACAAGACAAGGTTGTCCACTTTCACCACTTCTATTCAATATAGTATTGGAAGTTTTAGCCACAGCAATCAGGCAAGAAAAGGAAATAAAAGGCATCCAAATAGGAAAGGAGGAAACAAAACTGTCACTGTTTGCAGATGACATGATAGTGTACATGGAAAATCCTATAGACTCTACCCAAAAACTCCTCAAACTAATTGATGAGTTTGGCAAAACAGCTGGTTATAAAGTCAATATCCAAAAATCAAAGGCATTTTTGTATACCAACAGTGAATCAGCAGAAGCAGAAATAAAGAGAAAAATCCCATTTGATATAGCAAAAAGAAAAATAAAATATCTGGAAATAAACCTAACCAAGGAGGTAAAAAACCTGTATGCAGAAAACTACACAGCCCTGAAGAACGAAATCAAGGAAGACACAAACAAATGGAAACATATACCTTGTTCATGGATTGGAAGAATTAACATTATCAAAATGTCCATACTACCCAAAGCAATATACAGATTCAATGCAATACCTATTAAAGTACCAATGGCATATTTCACAGACATAGAACAAACACTTCGAAAATTTATATGGAACCATAAACGAGCCCGAATAGCAGCTGCTCTTTTTGAGAAAGAAGAACAAAGTAGGGGGATCACAATACCTGATATCAAACTGTATTACAAGGCCACTGTAATCAAAACAGCCTGGTACTGGCATAAAAACAGGCACATAGACCAATGGAACAGAACAGAGAGCCCAGAAATCAACCCAACTCTCTACAGTCAATTAATATTCGACAAAGGGGGCAGTAACATAAAATGGAGTAAAGATAGCCTCTTCAACAAATGGTGTTGGGAGAACTGGACAGCTACATGCAAAAAAATGAAACTTGAGCACAGACTTACACCATACACCAAAATAAATTCAAGGTGGATAAAAGACTTAAATGTAAGTCATAACACCATTAAAGTCCTAGAGGAGAACATTGGCAAGAAAATCTCAGATATTTCACGCAGCAACTTCTTTACTGATATGTCCCCTAGAGTAAGGAATGTAAAGGAAAGAATAAACAAATGGGATCTCATCAAAATAAAAAGCTTCTGCATGGCTAAAGAAAACAGTATTAAATTAGCAAGACAACCAACTGTATGGGAAAACATATTTGCCAATGATACCTCAGACAAAGGTTTAATCTCTAAAATATACAAAGAACTTACACGACTCCACTCTAAGAAGACACCCAACCCAATTAGAAAATGGGAAAAAGACTTGAACAAACACTTCTCCAAGGAGGACATACAGAACATTCAGAGACACATGAAGAGATGCTCAATATCATTAGCTATCAGAGAGATGCAAATTAAAACCACAATGAGATACCACTTTACACCAGTCAGGATGGCTATCATAAACAAAGCAACAAACAACAAATGTTGGAGGGGTTGTGGGGAAACGGGGTCCTTAGTTCACTGTTGGTGGGAGTGCAGACTGGTACAACCATTATGGAAAACAGTATGGATTTTTCTCAGAAAAATAAAAATCGACCTGCCTTTTGACCCAGCAATTCCACTGCTAGGATTATATCCTAAGAATCCTAAAACATCAATATCAAAGAACCTATGCACCACAATGTTCATAGCAGCACAATTTACAATAGCCAAGAGTTGGAAGCAACCTAGGTGCCCATCAGTAAATGAATGGATCCAAAAAATTGTGGTACATATACACAATGGAATTCTATGCTGCAGAGAGAAAGAAGGAGCTACTACCCTTTGCAACAACACGGATGGAACTGGAAAGCATTATGCTGAGTGAAATAGGCCAGGTGCTGAAAGACAAATACCATATGATCTCACCTTTAACAGGAAGCTAAACAACAAATCAAACAAGTAAGCAGAAAAAAAAACCCCAAAAAACAAAGACACTGAAATAGAGAACAAGGGGATAGTGACCAGGGGGGAGAAGGAAGGGAAGTTAAGGGGAAAAAGGGGGAGGGATTTGGAGGAACAAATAGGAAGGACACAGGGACGAGAACTAAGGGGAGGGGAGGAAATGGGAGGGAGGTGGGGAGCAAGGGGCAGGGGAGGCTGGGATGGGAAAAATAGACAAAAAACTGTACTTGAAAAAATAACTAAATAAAATTAAAAAAAAATGACCAAACAGGAAAATATGAAGAAACAAGAATTTGGAAAAATGAAGAGAGGCTTAGGAACCTCCAGGACATCTTTAAACAGTCCAACATCCAAATTATAGGCGTACCAGAAGGGGGAAAGGAACAGCCACCAGTGGAAAACTTATTTGAACAAATAATAAAATAAAGGAGAATTTCCCCACGCTGACAAAGGAAATAGACTTTCAGGAAATCCAGGAAGCTCAGAGAGTCCCAAAGAAGTTGTACCCAAGAAGGAACATACCAAGGCACATCATCATTACATTAGCCAAGATTAAAATGAAGGAGAGAATCCTAGAAGCAGCAAGAGATAAGGGGACAGTCACCTACAAAGGAGTCCCCATCAAACGTCAGCTGATTTCTCAAAAGAGACCTTACAGGCAAGAAGGGGCTGGAAAGAGGTATTCTAAGGCATGAAATCCAAAGACCTACAACCAAGATTACTCTATCCAGCAAAACTTTCATTTATAATGGAAGGGCAGATAAAGTGCTGCTCAGATAAGGTCAAGTTAAAGGGGTTCATCATCACCAAGCCCTTATTATATAAAATGTTAAAGGGACTTATCTAAGAAAAAGAAGATAAAAAATATGAACAGTGAAAGGACAGCAAACTCACAGTTATTAAGAACCACACCTAAAACAAAAGCAAACTAAGAAGACAGCTAGATCAGGAGTGGAAACATAGAAATGAAGATCTCATGGAGGGTTAGCAAGAGGGGAGTGGGAGGAGGAGAAGGGGGGAGAAGGTACAGAAAATAAGTAGCATAGACGGTAGGTAGAAAATAGATAGGGGGAGGGCAAGAATAGTATGGGAAATATAGAATCTAAAGAACTTGAGACACATGGTCATAAACTAAAGGGGGGAATGGTGAGGGAGGGGGTGTGCAGGGTAGAGGGGAATGAAGGAGGGGGAATAGAACAACTGTAATGGCATAATCAATAAAATAAAAAAATTTTAAATAAAAATAAAATATAAGGAAAAAATTAATAAAATAAAATGAGGCTTAAATACTATTGAGCACTATTTTGCTGTAGTTAATTGCATCTAAATTCTAGGAAAAATAAATGATACTGGATGTTAAAAAATGTATGATCTTATCTAAGGGTTTTTAATAGAAGTTTTTTAAATTGAGGAAGTTCCATTTTATTCTTAGGTTATTGAATGTTTTTATAATTGAAATATGTTCAGTTGTCAAACATATTTTCAGTGTCTATTGAGATGATTGTGTGGTCTGTGTACTTTATTTTATTATATAATGTATTATATGGATCTTTGTATGTTGAATCAAGTTTACATTTCTAAGATAAACTCTACTTGGTCATGGTATATTATCCTTTTGATATGTTGTTGGATTCAGTTTGCTAGAATTTTACTGAGGATTTTTATGTTTATTTCATAGGGTTAGTGGTCTGTAATTTTTTGTGTTCTTTTTTGTTTATTTGTTTGTTTTAGCTTGTGTTATCTTTGCTTTGTATGGAGGTAGTACTGGTCTTAAGAGATATGTTGTTAAGGTTTTCTAGCCTTCTGTTTTTAAGAGTTTATAAAAATTGGTGTTAATTCTTAAAATTTTTGTTAGAAATTACCAATGTAGGCATATGGACCTGGGACTGTTTTTTTTCTGGCAGTTTAAAAAAATTGTTATTTAATCTTTTTACTTGTTATAGGTTTATTCAGGTGTTTTATTTTTCTTGAGTTAGTTTTGGTAGTTTCTGGGTTCCTAACAATTTTTCTATTTTATCTATATTGTCCAATTGGTTGTCACAAAATTCTGATTATTATCTATCCCTAAGTCCTTTTTTTAAAAAAATGCTTTTATCCTTACTTGAGGCCATGCTTATTGATTTTAGAGAGAGGGAAAGAGAAGGAGGGAGAGGAGGAGGGAGGGAAATAATATCAATGTAAGAAACATTGATTGGTTGTCTCTTGCACACCCTCCTACCAGGGACGAACTCACAACCTAGGTATGTGCCCTGACCAGGAATCAAACCCATGACCTTTCAATTTATGGGATGATACTCCAGCCAACAGAGCCACACCAACCAGGGCCCTAAGTGCTTTTATTTTTTGTTGTTTAAAGATGATTAATATATTTAGCCATGGCTGGTGTGGCTCAGTGGATTGAGTGCTGGCCTGCAAACCAAAGTGTCACTGGTTCAATTCCCAGTCTAGGGCACATGCCTAGGTTGCAGGCCAGGTCTCCAGTAGAGGGCGTGCAAGAGGAAACCACACATTGATGTTTCTCTCCCTCTCTTTTCCCTCCCTTCCCCTCTCTAAAAATAAAGAAAGAAAATCTTTTAAAAAATTAAAAAATGAAAAAACTTAAAAAATATTGATAGATTTAAATTTTGAGTTCACATAATGTTCCCATATAGTCTAATCCCGAAAAGTCTTCACTATTATTAAAACTTGTATCAATGTGGTCCATTTGTTACAATTAGTAAAACAATATTGATGTATTATTTTTAACTAAAGACTATAAGTTACATTAGAATTCATTCTTTGTGTTCTACATTTTATGTTTAAACTTTTTATTTTATTGTGGTAAGAACATATTATATGAAATCTGCTCTGAACAAAATTTTAACTATACAACACAGTATTGTTGATTATAGTACAAAGTTGTACAGCGTATCTCTAGAGCTTACTTATCTCACTTAATGGAAACTTTATACATAATTAATAGCAATTCCTCATTTCTCTTCCTTTAAGCCATAGGAATATTTTTACTCTTTAATTCTATGAACTTGACTATTTTAGATACCTCATATAAGTGAATTGTGTAATTGTTGTCTTTTTGTAATTGGTTTGTTTGACAGCATAATGTTTTTAAGGTTTATTCATGTTGTCAAATATTGCAGTACTTCTTTTGTTATTGGCTAAATAGTATATTATTGCTTGTATATATTACATTTTCTTTTTAACATAACACTAACACATTTAATTGCTTAATAAATGTTTTTATTACTAATAAAAAGTCTGCTTTGTAGAAAATGAGAAATATATCAATAGCAAAACTTTTAAAAGTATATTTTATTGATTATGCTATTAAAATTTTTTCAATTTTTTTCCCTTTATCCCCACTCTGCCCTGCAACCCCAACCCTCCAGAATCCTCCCGCCATGCTTAGTTCGTGTTCATGAGTTATACATATAAGTTTTTTGAATTCTGTGTTTCCTATACAATTATTAACCTCTGCCCATCTATTTTATGCCTACTAATTATGCTTCTTATTCCCTGTACCTTTCCCTACCTATTTCTCTCTTCCACCTCCCCACTGAAAACCCTCCATGTGATGTCCTTTTCTCTGATTCTGTTCCTGTTCTAGTTGTTTGCTTAGTTTTTCATTGTTTTTCTTTTCTTTTAGGTTCAGTTGTTGATAGTTGTGAGTTTGTTGTCATTTTATTCTTCATATTTTTGATCTTCTTCAATTTCTTAGATAAGTTCCTTTAACATATCATATAATAAAGATTTGGTGATGGTGAACTCCTTTAACTTGACCTTCTCTGGGAAGCACTTTATCTGTCTTTCCATTCTAAATGATAGCTTTGCTGGATAGAGTAATCTTGGATGGAGGTCCTTTGTCTTTCATGACTTGAAATACTTCTTTCCAGCCCCTTATTGCCTATAAGGTGTCTTTTGGGAAATCAGCTGAGAGTCTTGTGGGCACTCCTTTGTAAGTAACTCTCTCCTTTCCTTTTGCTGTTTTTAAGATTCTCTCTTTATCTTTAATCTTTCTTGGGTAATTTAATGATGATGTGCCTTGGTGTGTCCCTTTTTGGGTCCAACTTCTTTGGGACTTTCTTTGCTTCCTGGACTTCCTGGAAGTCTATTTTCTTCACCAGATTGGGGAAATTTTCCTTCATTATTTGTTCAAATAAGTTTTTTAAATTTCTTGCTCTTGTTCTTCTCCTCCTGGCACCCCTATGATTCAGATATTGGAATATTTCAAGTTGTCCCAGAGGTTCCTAAGCCTGTCCTCATTTTTTTTTTAATTCTTGCTTCTTCATTCTGTTCTGGTTGAATGTTTATTTCTCCCTTCTGGTCCAAATCTTTGCTTTGAGTCCTGGTTTCCTTCCTATCACTGTTGGTTCCCTGAATATTTTGCTTTATTTCACTTTGGGTATCCTTCATTTGTTCTTTCATTTTGCAACCAAGCTCAATCAGTTCTGTGAGCATTTTGATTACTAGGGCTTTGAACTCTGCAACAGATAGGTTGGCTATCTCCTTATTGCTTAGCTCTCTTTCTGGAGTTTCTGTTCTTTCATTTGGGCCATATGTCTTTGTCTCAGCACACCTGTTAAGTTGTATGAGGGCAGGGTCTTAGGTATTCACCAGAGCAGGGCAACCCTCTTGGCTGAATCATGGTACTATGGGGGAGGGGTCAGAGAGGGAACAATGCAACTTGCTTGCTCGGCTCTAACCCCACTTACCAACCATGTGAGCCTAGGACTTTCTCCCACAATGGCAACCCCTACCATAGTCCACAGTTAGCTCTGAGTCTTTTTCCCATTCAGTCAGCCCCACTTGTGTGGTAAACTGCCTCACCACAGTTCTTTCAGCCAGCCTGGCACAGGTGGTTTGCCACATTGCCAGTGTTCTCTCTGTCCACCCATCTGCCTTATCTCCCTCCTACCAGTCTGGTTGGTCTGGTTGACTGTTTCTTTAATTCCTTGGTTGTCAGAGTTCCATGCTATTTGATTTTTCTGGCTCTTATGGTTGCTTACTGATTTTAGATAGGTTGTTATCCCACTTTGGTTGTGCAAGGAAAATAAAGGTTTCTACCTAAGCCTCCATCTTAGCTGGAACACTTGCAAATTAAAAAAAAATTTGTTCAAATACAGCAGTCTCCATTTCGCCCCCACTCATTGCCAGTGCCCCCCATTTTTTATTCATTCAATTGTAGATAGACATTTAAGATATTTTCACATTTTGCCTATTTTGTATAGTGCTGCAATAAACATGGGAATGTTATCATCTCTTTGATGATAGGTTTGTAAATATTTGCCAATATTTCTCCCATTTAATAGGTGGCCACACCACTCAGTCTTTGCCCTAGTCTTTGATGAGAGCTCCTAAAGAAAGACCACAGCACAGGTCTATGTTGGGTGCATCCAGCAGACTTTTCTGCAAGCCATGAGCTCAGCAGGGTGAAGCCTCTGGGAGTCAGAAAGATGAGGTTAGTGCAACCTTCCCCACCCCCACCCCCAGACTTCAGCTATATTGATAGATGTGCTTGAACCAGGAAAAATGGTGTCTGTGAGTAGTATGGGACAGGGACTCAGCACAGGAATTTTGGTTGTTGACCATGTAGTTCTCTTCTCAGAATCATGCAACCCAGTTTTTATTTTTTTATGACTTCATTTGTCTGAGTTACTTTCACTTCACTGGAGCCTTGGGTGAGTGGCCAAGAATGAGATTTTGAACAGTGGCCTTTGAATAGGGCACCCAAGTTTCTAGCAGACTCCTCTCTCTCCCTGATAGGCAGAATACCCATTGGTTTTTACAGTGAGATATCATTTGGGCTCCTCTCAAACTCTGATGTTCTAGGCTCAAGAGCTGGAGTTGGGTTGGAGACCCTTTGCTTTTCAGGACGGAGCTTCATAGTTCAGATATCCCTTCAGATTCTCAACTGCCACACACAGGTACAGGGCCAGCTCTTTGCACATCTCCACTCATCTTACCAGTCTCTATGTGACTTCTTTTGTAGTTCCTTAGTTTTAAGATTTCTGTTCAGATGCTCTTCAGTTGGCTATTCAAGTTGATTGCTTATAATTTGTTGTAATTCTGGCTCATCACTGGGAGGAGGTTAGTGTAGATTCCATCCACTCTGCAGCCATATTCAAATGTTTGGAACACAAAATATGATTGGCAGAGAAACCCAGTAAATACAAAAGGCTTCTGAAAAAAAGATAGGACTGAGTCTTGAAAAATTAAGACATTAAAGAAGCTGTATTTACTTGTTTTTTCAAAACAAAGTCATTCCATAAAGAAACCAAACCTTATGTTTTATTACATGAATGTACAACAGAACCACAACGGCTGGGAAGAAAGAATTGGAAATATATTATTATAAGATTTCTGTATTATTAGTGGAGTGGTATAATATCATTTGAAGATAGACTCTGATACATTAAAGGTATATTATAGATGCTTAATAAAATTCTAAAATCATACAAAAGAATTTATCCCTAAAATCCAATAAAAGAGATAAAATAGAATCATAAATAAATTATTTGGAGGTAGAGTCAGATGATAGATTAGAAAAATCCAGGCTCTTATTTTCCCAAAGGAAACACCAAATTAAAAGCAGTAATAAACAAATATCTTTGTAAGCACTCTAAAAACCAGTTAAGAAAATTCAAGACTAAGTGAGCATGTAACCAAAAGAAAACACCAAAATATGGTAGCATTTTTGCCTGTCCTTGCTCCTCCCCTTATATGGCATGGTGAATTTTGGTTGGAAGGAAACCTACCAATTCCTACTTTCTCCCTCAGAATAGACAGAGAAGAGCGAAACTTGCATCCAACTTCTGACTTGTCTGAAGGTCCCAAATGGAGGCATTTCTATATTTCCTGACATTGAGTGATGCTAGAATCAATGGCATAGTTTGGAGACCAGCTTGGAGGCTTCTTAAAAGAGAAGTGAGAACATCTGAAGAGCAATTAGTCTACAATTCTCGAAGAGGTATCAGATTAGTAAAAGGAATATAATAGAAACTGAAACTAAAAGCTTCTGAAGAGTTGTGGTGATCATGGGAAAATGATAATTAAAGCAATTCTAAATACTGGAATATAATCACACATACAAGCCCGGGGGGGGGGCGGAGGATGCACCATGAGAAAAGCTTGAGAGGTATACAGTTCTTCATAGTAATTTCTTACAATCCCTTCTATTTCTGTGGTATCAGTTGTAACCTCTCCTCTTTCATTTCTGATGGTGTTTATTTGAGTCCTCTCTCTTCTTTTCTTGATGAGCCTACTTAAAGGCTTGTCTATTTTCTTTATCTTTTCAAAGAACCAACTCCTGGATTCATTGATCCTTAGGATTGTGCTTTTAGTCTCTATGTCATTTAGTTCTGCTCTGATCTTGGTTATTTCCTTCCTTCTGCTTGCTCTGGGCTATCTTTGTTGTTGTTCCTCGAGTTCTTGCAGGCATAAGGTTAGGTTGTTTGTTTGAAATGTTTCTATCTTCTTTAGGTAGGCCTGTATTGCTATAAACTTCCCTCTCAGGACTGCCTTCGCTGTGTCCCATAGGTTTTGGGTTGTTGTAAGTTCGTTTTTATTTGTTTCCAGAAATGTTTTGATTTCTTCCCTAATTTCATTCTTGACCCATTTGTTGTTTAATAGTATATCATTCACTCTCCATAATTTTGGGTGCTTTGGGTTTTTTCCTTTGGGGTTGGTTTTCAATTTCAGTCCCTTGTGGTCAGAGAAAATGCTTGGTATGATTTCAATTTTCTTGGATTTGTTGAGGCTCATTTTGCGTCCTATAATGTGGTCTATTTTTGAAAATGTTCCATGTGCATTTGAAAAGAATGTGCATTTAGCTTCTTTGGGATGAAAGGCTCCATATATATCAGTAAAGTCCATTTCATCTAGGGTGTTGTTTAATGCCTCAATATCTTTGTTGATATTTTGTTTGGAAGATCTGTCCATTTTTGATAGTAAGGGGTGTTAAAATCCCCTACTATAATTGTGTTGTTGTCAATATCTTTCTTGAAGTCCTCTAAGATTTTCTTCATATATTTGGGTGCTCCTATGTTGGGTGCATATATATTTATGATGTTAATGTCTTCTTGGCATATTCTTCCCTTGAGTATTATGAAGTGACCTTCTGGGTCTCTCTTTATGGCCCTTTTTTTGAAGTCTATTTTGTCTGATATGAGAATTGCTACCCCAGCTTTTTCTTCTTGCCATTTGCTTGGAAAATTTGTTTCCAGCCTTTCACTTTTAGGTCTTTTGTCCTGAGGTGGGTCTCTTGTAGGCAGCATACATGTGGGTCATGCTTTCTTATCCATTCAGCTATTCTGTGTCTTTTGATTGGAGCATTTAATCCATTTATGTTTAAGGTTATTATTGATAGGTATTTATTCAGTGCCATTTTTGTACCTGTGTTCCTCTCTGTCTCTCTCTTTTCCTTCCTTTCCTTAAAGCAGTTCTTTTAGTATTTCTTGTAGGGCTGGTTTGGTGGAAGCATATTCTTTGAGACTTCTTTTGTCTTGGAAGCTCTTTATTTGCTCAATATTGCTAGCTATCAGAGAGATGCAAATTAAAACCACAATTAGATACCACCTTACACCATTCAGAATGGCTATGATAAACAAAGCAACAAACAACAAATGTTGGAGAGGTTGTGGGAAAAGGGGTCCCTAATTCACTGTTGGTGGGATTGCAGACTGGTACAACCACTATGGAAACACTATGGACTTTTCTAAGAAAACTAAAAATGAACATGCCTTTTGACCCAGCAATTCCACTGCTAGGATTATATCCTAAGAACCCTGAAACACCAATCGAAAAGAACCTATGCACCCCAATGTTCATAGCAGCACAATTTACAATAGCCAAGAGCTGGAAGCAATGTAGGTGCCCATCAGTAAATGAATGGATCAAAAAAAATTATGGTACATATACACAATGGAATTCTATGCAGCAGGAAGAAAGAAGGAGCTCCTACCTTTTGCAACAGCATGGGTGGAACTTGAAAGCATTATGCTGAGTGAAATAAGCCAGGTGTTGAAAGACAAATACCATATGATCTCATCTTTAACAGGAAGCTAAACAACAAAACAAACAGGCAAGCAGGAAAAAAAAAAAAACAAAGACACTGAAATAGAGAACAAGGGGACAGTGACCAGAGGGGAGAGGGAAGGGAAGTTAAGGGGAAAAAGGGGTAGGGATTTGGAGGAACAAATAGGAAGGACACAAGGACAAGAAGTAAGAGGGGTGGAAATGGGAGGGAGGTGGGGAGCAAGGGGCGGGGGAGGCTGGGATGGGAGAAATAGACAAAAAAACTGTACTTGAAAAATAACTAAATAAAATTTAAAAAAATTTAAAAAGTTCTAAATTAATTGGTATACTAAATTTTTTCACAATAATAAGATACCAGAACATTGTAACTTTGCCCATAATTTTACAATTTATATGCTTTACTCCTCTAATTAGTTTGCACCTGAAAACTTTAACAACTGAAAATAAATATTAGTGTAAGTACAACTTTATAAAATATTTATTTAGGTATAACAGAGATATTTTGCCTATACATCAATGTCATTAATGTAAATAATAATTTGAAATAATTTGGGGATGATAATATGTAATCTGAATGAAATTATAGTTTCTTCTCTAAGTCTGATTTATTGGCATTTATTATGCCAACTGTCTTTTCCAGAATCTGGTCTATTCACATGATACCTGGTGATATATTTTATATATTGTGTGCTGAAGATATATTACTATGAAATTTACTTAGGGCCATTTTTAAAAATAATTTTTATTTTTCTTCAAGTATAGTCATCTCCATTTTCTCACCACCACTTTTCCCCACCCCACCCACCCCAACCTCCCACCCTCAATCCCACTCTTTGGCTTTGTCCATGGGTCTTTTATACTATTTAGGGCCATCTTTTAAAAACTTCATTTTATGTTAGCACATAATAATTCATTTGCCACTTTTCAATTTCCTATTTTTGCTATGATATGTGATGCTGCTATGAAAATTATTCTGTATCCTTTAAGCTGTATAGTTACATGTAAAATTTTAAAATGAGAGGCTATTTAAATTTTCTTTTTTAAAAATTAAATTTACTGTAATTCCTTTGGTTAATAATATCATACAGGTTTCAATTGTACAATTCTATGATATATCATTTATATATTGCATTATGAGATCACCAGCCACAGTCAGATCTTCTTCCATCACCATATATTTGACCACCTTTACCCTTTTACAACTCCCCCAACCCCTTCCCTCTGGTAACCATCATACTGTATTTAATATAGTTGAAAACCTAGTTTCTTGTGCTTGTGGGAAATTCTCTTGCTTAGAAAGACTTGTATGCCTGTCCACACATAATTCTCACCAAATCATTAGCTTTTGATTACCACTGTGATTTTTAGTTTTCTCCTTTATGTTATTCCAATGGGTTGCATCTATCGCTGACATGAAGGAATTAGCCAAAAAACATATATGCATAGCCCACCACAGACAACAGTGTGGTGATGGCCAGAGGGAAGAAAGCATGGGGCTGGGTGGAAGTAGGCATAGAGGGGGAAATTTGCAATAGTCAACAATAAAAATACTGTTAAAAAAGAATTAATTCTTAAACCTAATATTATTTTTTAATTTAATCTTTATTGTATTTTTTCTATTACCATTTAGTCCTCTTACACCTCTTGCCCCAGCAATCATCACAATCTAGTACCCACCCTCTCCCAGAGCCACTCAGATTGGCGACCCCTTCCCCAAAGCATTCCATAAGGAGCTGGCATCTGGCCTCCCATTTCCAAATGAGAAAACTGAGGCTTGATGGATGAATTGACTCCTGAGGGCTAGTGCTGCATGTCCAGCTGAGTGGTGTTTGGTTTTAACTTTATGAGTGTTTTTCTCTGTGATAGTCTCTGGGTCAACTTCTTGGTACTCAGCTGGAAGCCCAACTTAAGCATTTTATTTTTGATATTGTTATTGGTGTCTTGGGATGTATTTCCATAGTATCCAAACATATGTTAATAAAATTATTAAGGTTGCAAAACTCATAATAAAAAATACATCTGCTAAAATACTTTTCATCAACTCTTTTTTCACTGGGGACTGGGAACCTGAAAGAAAGAGAAAGGACACATAACAATTAGGAAACTAAGGTTTGTTAAAAGGGACATTTTGTCCTGGGCTGCTGTATTTCAGTGGGTTGAGCTCGGGCTGGGAACCAAAGGGTTGCCAGTTCAATCCCAGTCAGGGCACATGCCTGGGTTGTGGACCAGGTCCCCAGTGGGGGCCATATGAGGCAATCACACATATTTCTTTCCCTCTCTTTCTCCCTCCCTTCCCCTGTCTCTAAAAATAAACAAGTAAAATATTTTTTAAAGGGACATTTTGTGGAAGTAGGGCTGCTTCATATCTCTAAATTCTTTTTTAATATATTTTTATTTTATTGATTATGCCATTACATTTGTTCTATTCCCCCCTTCATTTCCCTCCACCCTGAACACCCCTTCCCCACCATTCCCCCCTTTAGTTCATGAACACGTGTCTCAAGTTCTTTAGATTCTATATTTCCCCTACTATTCTTATCCTCCCCCCTATTTATTTTCTATCTACTGTCTATGCTACTTATTTTCTGTACGTTCTCCCCTCTTCTCCTTCTCCCATTCCCCTGTTGCTAACCCTCCATGAGATCTTCATTTCTATGGTTCACTCCTGATCTAGCTGTCCTCTTAATTTGCTTTTGTTTTAGGTGTGGTTGTTACTAACTGTGAGTTTGCTGTCTTTTCACTGTTCATATTTTTTATCTTCTTTTTCTTAGGTAAGTCCCTTTAACATTTCATATAAGGGCTTGGTGATGATGAACTCCTTCAACTTGACCTTATCTTAGAAGCACTTTATCTGCCCTTCCATTCTAAATGAAACTTTGCTAGATAGAGCAATCTTGGATGTAGGTCTTTGGATTTCATGACTTGGAATACTTCTTTCCAGCCCCTTCTTGCCTGTAAGGTCTCTTTTGAGAAATCAGCTGACAGTCTGATGGGAACTCCTTTGTAGGTGACTGTCCCCTTATCTCTTGCTGCTTCCAGGATTCTCTCCATTTTAATCTTGGCTAATATAATTATGATGTGCCTTGGTGTGTTCCTTCTTGGGGACTCTCTGAGCTTTCTGGACTTCCTGGAAGTCTATTTCCTTTGCCAGAATGGGGAAGTTCTCTTTCATTATTTGTTCAAATAAGGTTTCCACTTGTGGCTGTTCCTCTTCCCCTTCTGGTACCCCTATAATTTGGATGTTGAAGCATTTAAAGATGTCCTGGAGGTTCCTAAGGCTCTCCTCATTTTTTTGAATTCTTGTTTCTTCATCCTTTTCTGTTTGGTCATTTTTTCCTTCCTTCTGGTCCACTCCCTTGATTTGAGTCCCAGGTTCCTTTCCATTACTATTGGTTTCCTGTACATTTCCCTTCATTTCAGTTAGCTTAGCCTTCATATGTTCCTCTAATCTGTGACTAAAATCAACCAGTTCTGTGAGCATCCTGATCACCAGTGTTTTGAACTGTGCATCTGAAACTTTGGCTATTTCTTCATTGCTTAGATTTATTGGCTCTGGGGCTCTGAGTTGTTCTTGAGCTGTGACTTTATCTGTTCATGCTTGTTACGTATGAGGAGAGGTGCCTTAGGTGTTCACCAGGCTAGGGCTACCCAGGTCGCTGGTTTGTGATGCTGTATGTGGGGGTGGGGTCAGAGAGGGAGCAATGGCTCCTCTCCGCTTGCTTGCCCTGTCTGCCTCACCACTCACCCCCACCTGTTTATCTGAGTGCAAATGTGCGAGCCTGCCGCCCACCCTGCACTGGGGCCTGCGTGGTCTGTCTCAATGCACATCTCTTCACTGTTTTATCTGCGTGAAAATGTGCAACCTCAGACAGCCAGCCATGCTGTGCCTTCCCTGGGTCTGCCCATAGCTACCCTGCACCTGGAATCCGCACCCTTGGCTGCCTACGAGCAGCCTGGGTTGGGGGATCTTTTTTGCTCGACCAGCTCCGCTGCTGGCTTCACCCCTCTCACTGGTTTAGCTGAGTGGTTCATTATTTTTGGACTCCGGACTCCGTATTGTTCGATTTTTTGTTTGGTTTGGTTATGTTTATTGTTGTTAAAACTTTATTGTTTTTAGATTTGAAAAATCTTTGGTTGTGCAAGGAAGCAAAGTGTTTCCATCTATGCCTCCATCTTGGTGGAAGTCTCATATCTCTAAATTCTTCCTGATCTCTGGTTTTATATAGGGTAGTTAGAAGTTATAATCAGTTTATGGCCATACCACCCTGAACATGCCTAATCTCACCTGATCTCAGAAGCTCAGCAGGGTTGGGCCTGGTTAGTACTTGGATGGGAGAAGTTATAATCAGTTTTGAGGAAAGGTAAGACACAGAGATTAGAGTTCAGTGATTTTTGAGTAAACAACATATGGCTATGAATAGGCATTGTTCTCTGTACAGAGATATTATATTGAAAGATGTAAGGCAAGTCCTAGAAGTAGTGTTAATGATTTTTGAGGCTGCTAGATCAGAAAGCCATTAGAGTCCTGTCATACAGTGAGTGAGGACTTCAAAAATCAAGTATTCTAGTTCAAGAAACTTCTTTAATTTTTATCTTATCCTATAATTTGGCTGTTATATATTTGCTTGAGTACTTCCAAGAATGGTAAACTCATAACTTTCTTGTGTCAGATTGATTCCTAACTGAATAACTCTAAGTATTAGAATTTTATTTCTAATATGTGTTAAAATCTACATCCATATAAAGAGTTAAATGATTGGACTTCAAAACAAGTGACAGTTTATGATTTTAGAGAAAAAATAGACATAAATTTTTCAGCAGAAAACTTGTTCAAAAGACAGTTTCTCACATCCTTCAGCTAAGGTTTATTAGTAGTTTGGGAGCTCATAGATCACATTTTTATCAGAGGATGTCTAGGACATCAATAAGTGCAAGGCATGAAGTGACTCTTAGCATAAGAGTTTATATTAATGATGAGATAAGTGATTTTCATGTCTTTCAAGTCTCAGAATAAAATGATATATTTTTATAGAGATTCCAAATCTGGTATGAGGGGAGAGCCTTCATATATAAAACAGTTTCAGTATTAGGATTCACAGTAATTGAGTGAAAATCAGAGTCCAGAGCCAAAAACAATTTCCTATTATAATGTAGGAGAAACCTGGTAGAAGTTTTCATTCAGAGGGAGAACCACATGGTAAGATACACAGAAATTAGCTTTCTGATACAGTGGAAGTCTTTAAGTAGAAATAGTCACAGAAACCTAGACTGGGCTGTGTTTTCTGTACCATGATGAAGTTGTGACCTTAATGATGCTAAATTTGATTGAAGATTCAAGAGACCTTAAAGTACAGCACTTCTCCCGGGTTGAAATGTAATCATTTTATTTAACCTATATATTCTTAAAGAATATCATCACCTGGTATGGAATCCTAGTTGGAACTTGTTTAATTCCAATGTATTAAATGTTATTTCATTATTTTCTGGCTTGTATTTATCTGTTGAAGTCAGCTGTTATTGTTACTTCTTTGAGGGCAAAGTGCATTTTACTCTCAGGTATCTTTAAAAATGTTTGTTGTTTGTTTTTTAACAGTCTTACTGTGATGTTTCTGATATGGTTACATTTTTATTTACCCTGTTTGAGGTTCATATACCTCTTTGAATACATTAATTTAAAGAAATTGAGAGCATGCTGGCAGTGACCAGAGGGGTGGGAATAATGGGGGGAAAGGGTAAATGGTTTATAGAAACAATTATAATGGACACATGGACAATAACAAGGGGGTGGAAACAGGGGAAGGATGTGGAGTGGTGGGGTGAAGAGGCAGAAAACTGTACTTGAACAACAATAAAAATGAAATTATAGTCATGAGTTTTTCAAATATTTCTTCACTATTCTCTCTGTTCTTCAGTTTGGGTATTTACAACTGATGTGTGTCTGAGTTCACTAATCCTGCGTTCCTCTCTGCATCAACTATTGCTAAACTCACTAGAGTTTTTTTCAGAAATTATATTTTCTCTAAAAATTTGAAGTATTAGCTGTTTATAGATTCTTCTTCCATGGTAAAGTTATCCATCCCTTCTTCTATGTGCTTGAACAATTAATTAC
>NW_026521544.1:0-14272 GCF_021234435.1 Artibeus jamaicensis
TAACTTTTCTCTATATTAATTTTTTAAACTTTTTTATTGATTATGCCATTACATTTGTTCTATTCCCCCCTCCATTCCCCTCCACCCTGCATACCCCTCCCCCACCATTTCCCCCTCCAGTTCATGAACACGTGTCTCAAATTCTTTTTTTTTTTTAATTTTATTTAGTTATTTTTCAAGTACAGTTTTTGTCTATTTTTCCCATCCCAGCCTCCCCTGCCCCTTGCTCCCCACCTCCCTCCCATTTCCTCCCCCCCCTTAGTTCTCGTCCCTGTGTCCTTCCTATTTGTTCCTCCAAATCCCTCCCCCTTTTTCCCCTTAACTTCCCTTCCTTCTCCCCTCTGGTCACTATCCCCTTGTTCTCTATTTCAGTGTCTTTGTTTTTTGGGGTTTTTTTTTCTGCTTACTTGTTTGTTTTGTTGTTTAGCTTCCTGTTAAAGGTGAGATCATATGGTATTTGTCTTTCAGCACCTGGCCTATTTCACTCAGCATAATGCTTTCCAGTTCCATCCATGTTGTTGCAAAGGGTAGTAGCTCCTTCTTTCTCTCTGCAGCATAGAATTCCATTGTGTATATGTACCACAATTTTTTGATCCATTCATTTACTGATGGGCACCTAGGTTGCTTCCAACTCTTGGCTATTGTAAATTGTGCTGCTATGAACATTGTGGTGCATAGGTTCTTTGATATTGATGTTTTAGGATTCTTAGGATATAATCCTAGCAGTGGAATTGCTGGGTCAAAAGGCAGGTCGATTTTTATTTTTCTGAGAAAAATCCATACTGTTTTCCATAATGGTTGTACCAGTCTGCACTCCCACCAACAGTGAACTAAGGACCCCGTTTCCCCACAACCCCCTCCAACATTTGTTGTTTGTTGCTTTGTTTATGATAGCCATCCTGACTGGTGTAAAGTGGTATCTCATTGTGGTTTTAATTTGCATCTCTCTGATAGCTAATGATATTGAGCATCTCTTCATGTGTCTCTGAATGTTCTGTATGTCCTCCTTGGAGAAGTGTTTGTTCAAGTCCTTTTCCCATTTTCTAATTGGGTTGGGTGTCTTCTTAGAGTGGAGTCGTGTAAGTTCTTTGTATATTTTAGAGATTAAACCTTTGTCTGAGGTATCATTGGCAAATATGTTTTCCCATACAGTTGGTTGTCTTGCTAATTTAATACTGTTTTCTTTAGCCATGCAGAAGCTTTTTATTTTGATGAGATCCCATTTGTTTATTCTTTCCTTTACATTCCTTGCTCTAGGGGACATATCAGTAAAGAAGTTGCTGCGTGAAATATCTGAGATTTTCTTGCCAATGTTCTCCTCTAGGACTTTAATGGTGTTATGACTTACATTTAAGTCTTTTATCCACCTTGAATTTATTTTGGTGTATGGTGTAAGTCTGTGCTCAAGTTTCATTTTTTTGCATGTAGCTGTCCAGTTCTCCCAACACCATTTGTTGAAGAGGCTATCTTTACTCCATTTTATGTTACTGCCCCCTTTGTCGAATATTAATTGACTGTAGAGAGTTGGGTTGATTTCTGGGCTCTCTGTTCTGTTCCATTGGTCTATGTGCCTGTTTTTATGCCAGTACCAGGCTGTTTTGATTACAGTGGCCTTGTAATACAGTTTGATATCAGGTATTGTGATCCCCCCTACTTTGTTCTTCTTTCTCAAAAGAGCAGCTGCTATTCGAGCTCGTTTATGGTTCCATATAAATTTTCGAAGTGTTTGTTCTATGTCTGTGAAATATGCCATTGGTACTTTAATAGGTATTGCATTGAATCTGTATATTGCTTTGGGTAGTATGGACATTTTGATAATGTTAATTCTTCGGATCCATGAACAAGGTATATGTTTCCATTTGTTTGTGTCTTCCTTGATTTCGTTCTTCAGGGCTGTGTAGTTTTCTGCATACAGGTTTTTTACCTCCTTGGTTAGGTTTATTCCCAGATATTTTATTTTTCTTTTTGCTATATCAAATGGGATTTTTCTCTTTATTTCTGCTTCTGCTGATTCACTGTTGGTATACAAAAATGCCTTTGATTTCTGGATATTGACTTTATAACCAGCTGTTTTGCCAAACTCATCAATTAGTTTGAGGAGTTTTTGGGTAGAGTCTATAGGATTTTCCATGTACACTATCATGTCATCTGCAAACAGTGACAGTTTTGTTTCCTCCTTTCCTATTTGGATGCCTTTTATTTCCTTTTTCTTGCCTGATCGCTGTGGCTAAAACTTCCAATACTATATTGAATAGAAGTGGTGAAAGTGGACAACCTTGTCTTGTTCCTGATCTTAGTGGAAAAGCTTTTAGTTTTTTCCCATTGAGTATGATATTGGCTGTAGGTCTCTCATATATGGCCTTTATTATTTTGAGAAATGCTCCTTGTATTCCCACTTTGCTGAGTGTTTTTATCATAAATGGGTGTTGTACCTTATCGAAAGCTTTTTCTGCATCTATTGATATGATCATGTGATTTTTGTCTTTGCTTTTGTTTATATGATGTATTACATTTACTGATTTGCGGATATTGAACCATCCTTGCATTCCTGGGATGAATCCTACTTGATCATGGTGTATGATCTTTTTGATATGTTGTTGGATGCGATTTGCCAATATTTTGTTGAGGATTTTAGCATCTATGTTCATCAGCGATATTGGCCTGAAGTTTTCTTTCTTTGTTGTGTCTCTATCTGGTTTTGGAATTAAGATGATGCTGGCTTCATAAAAAGAATTTGGGAGTTTTCCATTCTTCTGAATTTTTTGAAATAGTCTGTGGAGAATAGGGGTTAGCTCTTCCTTAAATGCTTTGTAGAATTCTCCTGTGAAACCATCTGGTCCGGGGCTTTTGTGTGATGGGAGTTTTTTGATTACTGCTTCAATTTCTTTTGCTGTTATTGGTGAATTTAGATTTTCTGCTTCTTTTTCACTGAGTTTTGGAAGATTGTATTTTTCTAGAAATGTGTCCATTTCCCCTAGGTTTTCAAATTTCTTGGCATACAGTTCTTCATAGTAATTTCTTACAATCTCTTCTATTTCTGTGGTATCAGTTGTAATCTCTCCTTTTTCATTTCTGATTGTGTTTATTTGTGTCCTCTCTCTTCTTTTCTTGATGAGCCTACTTAAAGGCTTGTCTATTTTGTTTATCTTCTCAAAGAACCAACTCCTGGATTCATTGATCCTTAAAATTGTGCTTTTAGTTTCTATGTCATTTAATTCTGCTCTAATCTTGGTTATTTCCTTCCTTCTGCTTGCTCTGGGCTGTCTTTGTTGTTGTTCCTCAAGTTCTTGCAGGCGTAGGGTTAGGTTGTTTGTTTGAAATGTTTCTATTTTCTTTAGGTAGGCCTGTATTGCTATAAACTTCCCTCTCAGGACTGCCTTCGCTGTGTCCCATAAGTTTTGGGTTGTTGTGCGATCATTTTCATTTGTTTCCAGAAATGTTTTGATTTCTTCCCCTAATTTCATTCTTGACCCATTCATTGTTTAATAGCATACCATTCAGTCTCCATGTTTTTGGGTGCTTTGGGTTTTTTTCTTTGGGGTTGGTTTCTAATTTCAGTGCCTTGTGGTCAGAGAAGATGCTTGGTATGATTTCAATTTTCTTGAATTTGTTGAGGCTCCTTTTGTGTCCTATCATGTGGTCTATCTTTGAGAATGTTCCATGTACATTTGAAAAGAATGTGTATTTAGCTTCTTTGGGATGAAGGGCTCTATATATATCAGTTAAGTCCATTTCATCTAGGGTGTTGTTTAATGCCACAATATCTTTTTTGATAATTTGTTTGGAAGATCTGTCCATTTTTGATAGTGGGGTGTTCAAATTTCCTACTATGATTGTGTTGCTGTCAATATCTTTCTTGAAGTCCTCTAAGATTTTCTTGATATATTTGGGTGCCCCTATGTTTGGTGCATATATGTTTACAATGTTAATGTCTTCTTGGTGGATTCTTCCCTTGAGTATAATGAAATGACCTTCTGGGTCTCTCTTTACAGCCTTTTTTTTGAAGTCTATTTTGTCTGATATGAGAATTGCTACCCCAGCTTTTTTTTCTTGTCCGTTTGCTTGGAAAACTTGTTTCCAGCCTTTCACTTTTAGTCTGTGATGGTCTTTTGTCCTGAGGTGAGTCTCTTGTAGGCAGCATATGTGTGGGTCATGCTTTCTTATCCATTGAGCTATTCTGTGTCTTTTGATTGGAGAATTTAATCCATTTACGTTTAAGGTTATTATTGATAGGTACTTATTCATTGCCACTTTTGTACCTGTGTTCCTCTCTGTCTCCCTCTTATCCTTCCTTCCCTTAAAGCAGTCCTTTTAGTATTTCTTGTAGAGCTGGTTTGGTGGAGGCATATTCTTTTAGACTTCTTTTGTCTTGGAAGGTCTTTATTTGGCCTTCTATCTTGATTGAGAGCCTTGCTGGGTAAAGTAGCCTTGGTTGTAGGCCTCTGGTTCTCATTACTTGAAATATTTCTTGCCATTCTCTTCTTGCTTGAAGTGTTTCCATTGAGAAGTCGGTAGCTAACCTTATTGGGGCTCCCTTGTATGTTATTTCTTTTTTTCTCCCTTGCTGCCTTTAAGATTCTCTCTTTGTCTTGGAATTTTGCCATTTTGATGATGATGCGTCTTGAGGTGGGCCTCCTTGGGTTCCTCTTGATTGGGACTCTCTGTGATTCCTGGATTTGTGAGACTTTTTCTCTTATCAAATTAGGAAAATTTTCTCTCATTACTCGTTCAAATACGTTTTCTATCCCTTGTTCTTCTTCTTCTCCTTCTGGTATTCCTATTATTCGTATATTATTACGTTTCATATTGTCTTGCATTTCTCTTAATCCCTCTTCATTCTTTCTGAGCCTCTTTTCATTTTCTTGCTCTTTCTGTGAGATGCTTTCTACCCTGTCCTCCAACTCACTAATCCTATCCTCCGCTTCATCTATCCTACTTTGGAAACTTTCTACGTGTACTTCAATTCGGAAATTGTATTCTTCATTTCCTCTTGTCTCTTGCTGATGGTTTCCATTTCCTTTTTGATGTTGCTGTAGTTTGCAGAGAGATCATTATAATTTCCCTGTAGTTTCTGGTGGCTCACTGTGAGCTCTTTGAGCTCTTTGAACTTCGTAATAACCAGTGCTTTGAATTCACTGTCTGATAGTTGATCAGCGTCTATTTCATCTAACATTCTTTCTGAAGTTTCTGCTTTTTCTTTCATTTGGGGATTGTTTCTTTGTCTTCCCATTGTTTGAGACTCTTCTTGTTAGTCTCTGCTTCCAAAATTGATCTGTTCTGAAACACTGGTTTTATGGTGTAAACTTCTGTGGTATGTTCCTTGTGAAGTTCAGTGGTACAGACTCCTTGAAGTTTCTTGATGTTCTTCGTCTCCACCTACACTCACGCTGGTCCTGGCACTGGTCTCTGCGTTGGTCGCCTACCACTGCTGAGTGTCCCGGCTCTAGTAGCCGCCTCCTCAAGCACCCAGGCCCGTTACTAGGGCAGTGGCACAGAGGCTGGGAATGTCCTGGCTCCCGTATCTGGCTCTCTCTGCCGCCCAGGGCCGTCACAGGGGCTTGGAGTGTCCCTGGTTTCCGTACCTGACTCCCCGGCATCTAGTCCTGTCTCTATGGCAGTGGCACAGAGGCTTAGAAAGTCCCAACTCCCGTACCTGATTCCCCAGTGTCCAATCCCCTTGCTATGGCAGCAGCACAGGGGTTGTGACCCTCCCAGTTCCCGTAGAGGGATCCTCTGCCACCCCGGGCTGTCTCATGGGTTTGGAGTGTCCCGGCTTCCGTACCTGACTCCCCGGCGTCCAGTCCCGTCGCTATGGCAGCGGCCCAGGATTTGAGAGCTTCCCGGCTCCCGTAGCCGTCTCCTCAGCTGCGTCACAGGGGTTTGGAGAGTCCCGGCTTCCGTACCTGACTCCCCGGGGTCCAGTCCCGTCGCTATGGCAGCCGCACAGGATTTGAGAGCTTCCCGGCTCCCGTAGCTGGCTCCTCAGCTGTGTCACAGGGGTTTGGAGAGTCCCGGCTTCTGTACCTGACTCCCCGGCGTCCAGTCTCGTCGCTATGGTAGCGACACAGGATTTGAGAGCTTCCCGGCTCCCGTAGCTGGCTCCTCAGGGTCCAGGCCTGTCTCTATGGCGGCGTCACAGGGGCCTTTGGTGTCCCAGCTCCTGCAACTGACCCTTCCGTTGCCCAGGCTAGTAGCTATGGCATCGGCACAAGGGTGTCCCCGCTCTGGTTCCTGACTCCTCTGTCTCCCAGGACCGTCACAGGGGCTTGGAGTGTCCGGCTTCCGAACCTGAGGCCCCGGCTCCCAGGCCTGTTGCTCTGGCGGCAGTACAGGGGCTGCGTGAGACCCAGCTCCGGTAGCTGACTCTGCCGCCGTCTGGTGTTTCAGCGTCGGTCACAATCTCTGGTCTTTTAATTTCATAAATGCTGGGTAACCGATGGTTTATTGTGCTGTTTCTCCATAGATCTGCCAGGATTTTCACCCATGAGTACAGGAGCTAGTATCCGCTCCATCTTACTCCGTCGCCATCTTCCCAGCATCCCGGCAGAAGTGTTTAAGCGTGTCTCAAATTCTTTAGATTCTGTATTTCCCCTACTACCCTTACCCTCCCCCCTATCTATTTTCTATCTACTGTCTATGCTACTTATTTTCTGTACCTTCTCCCCCCTTCCCCTCCTCCCACTCCCCTGTTGCTAACCCTCCATGAGATCTTCATTTCTATGGTTCCGCTCCTGATCTAGCTGTCCTCTTAGTTTGCTTTTGTTTTAGGTGTGGTTGTTACTAACTGTGAGTTTGCTGTCCTTTCACTGTTCATCTTTTTTATCTTCTTTTTCTTAGGTAAGTCCCTTTAACATTTCATATAATAAGGGCTTGGTGATGATGAACTCCTTGAATTTGGTCTTATCTGAGAAGCACTTTATCTGTCCTTCCATTCTAAATGAAAGCTTTGCTGGATAGAGCAATCTTGGATGTAGGTCTTTGGATTTCATGACTTGGAATACCTCTTTCCAGCCCCTTCTTGCCTGTAAGGTCTCTTTTGAGAAATCCACTGACAGTCTGATGGGAACTCCTTTGTAGGTGACTGTCCCCTTAGCTCTTGCTGCTTCTAGGATTCTCTCCTTCATTTTAATCTTGGCTAATGTAATGATGATGTGCCTTGGTGTGTTCCTTCTTGGGTCCAACTTCTTTGGGACTCTCTGAGCTTCCTGGATTTCCTGGAAGTCTATTTCCTTTGCCAGATTGGGGAAATTCTCCTTTATTATCTGTTCAAATAAGTTTTCCACTGGTGACTGTGCCTTTCCCCCTTCTGGTACCCCTATAATTCGGATGTTGGAACGTTTAAAGATGTCCTGGAGGTTCCTAAGCTTCTCCTCATTTTTCTGAATTCTTATTTCTTCATTCTTTTCTGTTTGATCATTTTTTTCTTCCTTCTGGTCCACTCCCTTGGTTTGAGTCCCAATTTCCTTTCCATTACTATTGGTTTCCTGTGTATTACCATTCATTTCAATTAGTTTAGCTTCCATATGTTTCTCTAATTTGTGACTAAAATCAACCAGTTCTGTAAGGATCCTGATAACCAGTGTTTTGAACTGTGCATCTGAAAGACTGGCTATTTCTTCATCGCTTAGATCTATCGGTTCTGGGGCTCTGAGCTGTCCTAGAGCCATTTTTGGTCTATTTGTGCTGTTAAGTAAGCAGAGCGAAGCCTTAGTTGTTTACCAGGACGGGGCGACCCAGGTCACTGGTTTGTGATGCTGTGTGTGGGGGCGTGGTCAGAGAGGGATCAGTGGCGGTCCTCTCCACTAGTCCAGTCCGTCCAGTCACACCACTTGCCCCGGGCCTGTTTATCCGATGGGAATTGTGCGAGCCTGCTGCCCCACGCAGGCTTCCCTTCTCACTGGTTTATCCGCACGCAGATGCGCGACCTACCGACCGCAGACAGCCCCGCCGGGCCTCTTCCCTGTGCGCTCCTGTAGCTAGCCCTCAATCAGCGCCTTCGGCTGCTTGCACACCACGCACCACCCGGGGATTTTTTCTGCCAACCTGCTCCGCTGCTGGCTTCACTTCTCTTACCAGTTTAGCTGAGCATTTCATTGTCTTTGGACTCCATATTGTCGATTTTCTGTGTGGCTTGGTTGTGTTTATTGTTGTTAAAAATAGTTGTTCTTAGATTTGGTTGTGCACAGAGGCAAGGTGGTTCCACCTACATCTCCATCTTGGCGGAAGTCTAATTTCTTTAATAGTAAAGTAAATATAATAAACAAAACTTAATACAAAGTTTTTAAACTGCTGAATATTTGATGTATGGTATATACAAAATGTTAAGAGAGTAGATCCTGAAAGTTCCTATCACAAAGAAAAAAATTTGTAGCTATGTAAAATGATAGATGTTAACTGATTATAGTAAGCACTTCACACTATATGCAAGTTAAATCATTTTGCTGAATGCCTTAAACTTATGTGGTACTGTCAATTATATCTCAATAAAGGTAAAAAAAGTGCTGAACACTATTCTGTATTTATAATCATTAGTATTGCTGCTTTTAGTATTATTCTTATCTATTGTTAATAATACTTTTACCTTTACTAGCTTAAAATCTCTTCAAGGACTGAGATTGTATCTGACTAAATTTTTTATGCTAGTGTTTCAAGAATATTTATTGGAGTAAAATGACTTATCATTCATTCAATAAGTACATATTTAGAACAGGATTTTTCCAGAGACAGAAGATAAACAAACTTCTAAAACATAAAACATTCTAGAGAAGAGTGCTGTTTTTATTTCATGTTTACTCTAGCTGTTAACATTATAGGTTCAACACTTACTCAACCTTGGTAATTTTATTCCCTTAGGAAGAAGAATATAGAATTGCAGACTGAATTCTCATCAAATTAAAACTGCTAAGGAACTTGTTAAATACAAAGAGAAAATGTTGCAATACTGAACTCATTTTTTTAGTATCCATCTTAAACAAAGTTTAGTTACCTTTTGAAACTGTATCTAATGCATTAAGAGAAAAAGCAGAAGGAGAAATTAGGATAAAGAAACATAAAAATAGAAGAAATAAGTGGCAGTCATGTATGAAATGAGTTGACACCCTTTCTTATGTCAAAGCATTTGGCAGAAAACAATATGTTATGGAAAATGCAATGAATTACTTTATTCATAGTGTGTTAGTTTTCTATTTCTCCATAATGAATTAAGAAATTACTGGCTTAAAACAACATTTATCTATTATCTCAGAGTTCTGTAGTTCAGAAGTCCGGTGGGTTTGACTAGCTCCTCTACTTAGGGTTTTGAAAAGCTGAAATCGAGATTATGCCAGACTGAACTCTTATCTAGAAGCTTTGGAGGAAATCCACTTCTAGACTCATTTTAGGTTGTGGGCAAAATTCATTTCCACTTTATAGTTTTTATATAGCACCCTTCATATTCAAGCCAGCAAGATAGGTCAAGTCTTTGTCATAGTTCAAACCTCTATGATATTGTCTTCTGCTCTTAAAGGGCTTGTGGAACTACATTGGGCCCAACTGGATAATTCAGGATAATCTACAAGTTTTAAAGTCAGTAATTAGTAACTGTATTTATACCTGAAGTTCCCTTTTGTGATGTAAAGTAACATAACCATGTAAGTAACATGAAAGGGTAGAGATCCTCGGTTCCAAAATTCTGCCCATAATAAAATTATGATGTTCAAACATACTGCACAGATCTCACTGGTGTCTTTTCAGACTAACTTTTAGTCTTCATTTCAAGTTTGAAGATTGAGCACATGCTTTTATCTCATTTTACAGCACTGAAGTCAATAGATGGAGTATCAGATAAAAAGAAATAAGAATAAAAAGCTTTTGCATGAATGAAGAAAACAGCATTAAAATGAAAAGAGAATCAATCATATGGGAAAGCATATTTGCCAATGATACCTCAGACAAGGGTTAGATCTCCAAAATATATCACAAACTCATACAACTCCACTCCTGGAAGACAAATAACCTAATTAAAAAATGGGCAAAGGACTTGAACAGACATTTCTCCAAGGAGGATATACAGAGGGCCCAGAGACATATGAAAAGATGCTCAGCATCACTAGCTATCAGAAAGATGCAAAGTAAAACCACAGTGAGATACCATGTCACACAGGTCCAAATGACCATCATAAACAAATAAACAAACAACAAATGCTGGAGGAGATGTGGAGAAAAGGGAACCATAGTACACTGTTTGTGGGAATATAGACTGGTACAGCCATTGTGGAAAACAATATGGAATATCCTCAGAAAACTGAAAATGGAACTGCCTTATGACCCAGAAATTCCACTGCTAGGATTTTATCCTAAGAATTATAAAAGACCAATCCAAAAGAACCTATGCATTTCAATGGTAATGGAAAAATGGAATATGATCACTAACATGAAAAATGGAACATGATCACTAACATGTTCATAGCAGCACAATTTACAATAGCCAACCTAAGTGCCCATCAGTAAGTGCCCTAAGTGCTGCTGGAAGCAACCTAAATGCCCATCAGTAAATGAATGGATCAAAACACTATGGTACATTTACACAGTGGAATACTACACAGCAGAAAGAAAGAAGGAGCTCCTACTGTTTGTGACAGCATGTGTGGAATCAGAGAGCATTATGCTAAGTGAAATAGGCCAGGTGGTGAAAGACAAATACCATGTGATCTTACCTATAAATGGAACCTAATCAACAAAACAAATAAGCAAGCAAAATACAACCAGAGACATAGAAATTAAGAACAACCTGAGAGTAACCAGAGGGACTGTGGGAGGGAATAATGGTGGGGAAAGGGGGAAGAGTTTTCAAGAACAACTACAAAGGACACATAGACAAAACCAAGGGTAGGGCGGGATCAGGGGAGGGAGATGGGGATGGCTGGGGTGGGGAGGGAGTGATGGGGGGAAAATGGAGATAACTGTACTTGAACAATAATTTTAAAATGTTTTGAAAAAAGAATACATCCCAGAGAAGAAATTTCTACATCAGAGAAGTAGCTGATAATGGAAAGTGGAGAAACAGGGTGAGGGAACTACTCTCTAATGTACATTCTTGCAGCTAGGCAAGAACTTAATCAAGTAAAGCTCACTCATTAGTCCAAAGTGCCAAATGCAATGTATAACAGGAATTAAAATGGAGCTCAGAATATAGAAATTATTTTAAAGTTTTCAGATAGTACAGTTATTCTCCAACACCTCCTCCTACACATCATCCATGTTGATGGGGAGCTATATAATTACTCACAAATTATTAAAAACTTGCAAGCAAACAAATAAATTGAGCCATCTTAACTAAGGAAAGTAAATGAAACATCTGAAGATAACTAGATTTGATAATGAGAGATTTGACGCCCCATAACACAAGCCTCAACATTCTGACACTTAAAAGAGCTCCAGTGCACTGTGACTGGCTGCCTGGTGTCCCTGAAAACAAGCCTGGTGGTTAAAAAGTATATTGTCTGTACAAATGCCACCTGAAATTTATGAAAAACTTATAAGTCAAGAGACTTAATAATAAATTATAAAGCAAATGACCATTGAGAAAACAGCTAATCTAAGAACCCCAAATTAATTAACTTAGATTTTACAAAGTGACTCCACTTATAATTAATTGCATAAATTACTCTAATGGATGACAGAGTATGATGCCCAAAAGTTCATCTTGCTAACAAACTCTTGCTAACAAAATAATTCTTGATACTGTGGAGTTTTTTATTAAAAATCAAAAAGAAAGAAATTCACTGCTTATTAGACTGGTTTAAAAGTTTAAAAAATAAACTTGGTAAATCACTATTATGAGGGTAAAATTAAATTGTTCATACTCTTTTATAATTTGGAGCAGTTTTCTATATTACAGACCAAAACATCTATCAATAGTTAAGAGTTTAAAATATACATCATGTGAGAAAGCTGGAATGCTCATGTTTTGAAATTATAACTTTATCAGAGAGGTAGAAATAGTCAATTTTATCCAGTGGAATACTGGGAAATGTTTAACAATCAGACCTTCTTTGGTGAGCCCTACTTTGTTTTATTTATTTATTTAATCTTCACCCAAAAACATTTTTTAAACTGCTTTTTGAGTGACAGAAAGGGAGAAGAGAAAGATTAATGTGAGAGAGAAACACAGATCTGCTCCCCCCATTCACACATGGACAAGAAATCATATGCACCCGGACTGAGGATCAAACCTGCAACCTAGGTATGTGCCCTTACAGGAAATTGAACCCTCAACCCTTCACTTACATGACAGTGCTCCAACCAGCCAGGGTGGGAGGCCCTACTTTGCAGTGTTTACTGATTTCCATGGTCTAAATGCTCACTACTCCTGAAGCTGATTTCAAGCTACGACTGGCTGCTGGAAAGAAGGGAGATCATGGAGCAAAGAAAGCTAGAGAAAAGACTTCCTGTTGGAGATGCAGGAGATGCAAGATGCATCTCTCTCGTTGGGTATTTCTATAGAGGACTTCCGCCAAGATGGAGATGTAGGTGGAGGAACCACCTTGCCTCTGTGCACAACCAAATCTAAGAACAACTATTTTTAACAACAATAAACACAACCAAGCCACACAGAAAATCGACAATATGGAGTCCAAAGACAATGAAATGCTCAGCTAAACTGGTAAGAGAAGTGAAGCCAGCAGCGGAGCAGGTTGGCAAGAAAAAATCCCCGGGTGGTGCGTGGTGTGCAAGCAGCCGAAGGCGCTGATTGAGGGCTAGCTACAGGAGCGCACAGGGAAGAGGCCCGGCGGGGCTGTCTGCGGTCGGTAGGTCGCGCATCTGCGTGCGGATAAACCAGTGAGAAGGGAAGCCTGCGTGGGGCAGCAGGCTCGCACAATTCCCATCGGATAAACAGGCCCGGGGCAAGTGGTGTGACTGGACGGACTGGACTAGTGGAGAGGACCGCCACTGATCCCTCTCTGACCACGCCCCACACACAGCATCACAAACCAGTGACCTGGGTCGCCCCGTCCTGGTAAACAACTAAGGCTTCGCTCTGCTTACTTAACAGCACGAATAGACCAAAAATGGCTCTAGGACAGCTCAGAGCCCCAGAACCGATAGATCTAAGCGATGAAGAAATAGCCAGTCTTTCAGATGCACAGTTCAAAACACTGGTTATCAGGATCCTTACAGAACTGGTTGATTTTAGTCACAAATTAGAGAAACATATGGAAGCTAAACTAATTGAAATGAATGGTAATACACAGGAAACCAATAGTAATGGAAAGGAAATTGGGACTCAAACCAAGGGGAGTGGACCAGAAGGAAGAAAAAAATGATCAAACAGAAAAGAATGAAGAAATAAGAATTCAGAAAAATGAAGAGAAGCTTAGGAACCTCCAGGACATCTTTAAACGTTCCAACATCCGAATTATAGGGGTACCAGAAGGGGGAAAGGCACAGTCACCAGTGGAAAACTTATTTGAACAGATAATAAAGGAGGAATTTCCCCAATCTGGCAAAGGAAATAGACTTCCAGGAAATCCAGGAAGCTCAGAGAGTCCCAAAGAAGTTGGACCCAAGAAGGAACACACCAAGGCACATCATCATTACATTAGCCAAGATTAAAATGAAGGAGAGAATCCTAGAAGCAGCAAGAGCTAAGGGGACAGTCACCTACAAAGGAGTTCCCATCAGACTGTCAGTGGATTTCTCAAAAGAGACCTTACAGGCAAGAAGGGGCTGGAAAGAGGTATTCCAAGTCATGAAATCCAAAGACCTACATCCAAGATTGCTCTATCCAGCAAAGCTTTCATTTAGAATGGAAGGACAGATAAAGTGCTTCTCAGATAAGACCAAATTCAAGGAGTTCATCATCACCAAGCCCTTATTATATGAAATGTTAAAGGGACTTACCTAAGAAAAAGAAGATAAAAAAAGATGAACAGTGAAAGGACAGCAAACTCACAGTTAGTAACAACCACACCTAAAACAAAAGCAAACTAAGAGGACAGCTAGATCAGGAGCGGAACCATAGAAATGAAGATCTCATGGAGGGTTAGCAACAGAGGAGTGGGAGGGAGGGGAAGGGGGAGAAGGTACAGAAAATAAGTAGCATAGACAGTAGATAGAAAATAGATAGGGGGGAGGGTAAGGGTAGTAGGGGAAATACAGAATCTAAAGAATTTGAGACACGTGTTCATGAACTGGAGGGGGAAATGGTGGGGGAGGGGTATGCGGGGTGGAGGGGAATGGGGGGAATAGAGTAAATGTAATGGCATAATCAATAAAAAAAAGTTAAAAAAAA
>NW_026521545.1:0-5533 GCF_021234435.1 Artibeus jamaicensis
TTTTTTTTTTTTTAGCAAATTGATTCATTTATTAAAATACAAACTACTCACCCACACGGTCTCCCAAGATCTTTTGCCATTTTATGTCCTTTTTTTTTTTTTTTCTCTCTTTTTTTTTTTTTTAATTTTATTTAGTTATTTTTCAATTGTCCATTTTTCCCATCCCAGCTCCCCTGCCTCTTGCTCCCACCCCCCATTTAGTTTCTCCTGTGTCCTTCCTATTTGTTCCTCCAACTCCCCCTTTTTCCCCTTAACTTCCTTTTTCCTGGTCACTATCCCCTCTCTATTTCAGTGTTTGGTTTTTTGGGGTTTTTTTTTCTGCTTACTTGTTTGTCTTTGTTGTTTAGCTTCCTGTTAAAGGTGAGATCAATGGTATTTGTCTTTTCAGCACTGGCCTATTTCACTCAGCATAATGCTTTCCAGTTCCATCCATGTTGTTGCAAAGGGTAGTAGCTCCTTCTTTCTCTGGCATATGTGTATATGTACCACAATTTTTGGATCCATTCATTTACTGATGGGCATAGGTTGTTTCCAACTTGGCTATTGTAAATTGTGCTGCTATGAACATTGTGGTGCATAGGTTCTTTGAGATTGATGTTTTAGGATTCTTAGGATATAATCCTAGCAGTGGAATTGTTCGGGGTCAAAAGGAGGTCAATTTTTATTTTTCTGAGTAAAACCATACTGTTCTTCCATAATGGTTGTACCAGTCTGCACTCCCACCAACAGTGAACCAAGGACCCTGCTTCCCCACAACCCCTCCAACATTTGTTGTTTGTTGCTTTGTTTATGATAGCCATCCTGACTGGTGTAAAGTGGTATCTCATTGTGGTTTTAATTTGCACTCCTGATAGCTAATGATATTGAGCATCTCTTCATGTGTCTCTGAATGTTCTGTATGTCCTCCTTGGAGAAGTGTTTGTCTCAAGTCCTTTTCCCATTTTCTAATTGGTTGTGTGTCTTCTTAGAGTGGAGTCGGTAAGTTCTTTGTATATTTTAGAGATTAAACCTTTGTCTGAGGTATCATTGACAAATATGTTTTCCAACAGTTGGTTGTCTTGCTAATTTATACTGTTTTCTTTAGCCATAGAAGCTTTTTATTTTGATAGATCCCATTTGTTTATTTTTCCTTTACATTCCTTGTTCAGGGGAGATATCAGTAAAGAAGTTGTGAAATATCTGAGATTTTCTGCCAATGTTCTCTCTAGGACTTTAATGAGTGATAAGACTTACATTTAAGTCTTTTATCCACCTTGAATTTATTTTGGTGTATGGTGTAGTCTGTGCTCAAGTTTCATTTTTTTGCATGTAGCTGTCCAGTTCTCCCAACACCATTTGTTGAAGAGGCTATCTTTACTCCATTTTATGTTACTGCCCCCTTTGTCGAAATAATGACTGTAGAGAGTTGGGTCGATTTCTGGGCTCTGTTCTGTTCCATTGGTCTATGTGCCTGTTTTTATGCCAGTACCAGGCTGTTTTGATTACAGTGGCCTTGTAATACAGTTTGATATCAGGACAGATCCCCCTATTTGTTTTTTTCTCAAAAGAGAGGCTTTGAGGGGGTTCCATATAAATTTTCAAGTGTTTGTTCTATGTCTGTGAAATATGCCATTGGTACTTTAATAGGTATTGCATTGAATCTGTATATTGCTTTGGGTAGTAAGTGGACATTTTGATAATGTTAATTCTTCGATCCAAGAACAAGGTATATGTTTCCATTTGTTTGTGTTTTCCTTGATTTCTGTTTCTTCAGTGCTGTGTAGTTTTCCGTTTTTTACCCCTTGGTTGGGTTTATTCCTAGATATTTTATTTTTCTTTTTGCTATATCAAATGGGATTTTTCTTATTTCTGCTTCTGTTGATTCACTGTTGGTATACAAAATGCCTTTTGATTTCTGGATATTGATTATAACAGTTGTTGGGTTGCCAAACTCATCAATTAGTTTGAGGAGTTTTTGGTAGAGTCTATAGGATTTTCCATGTACATCATGTCATCTGCAAACAGTGACAGTTTTGTTTCCTCCTTTCCTATTTGGATGCTTTTGTTTTTTTTTGCCTGATCGCTTGGCTAAAATCCAATACTATATTGAATAGAAGTGGTGAAAGTGGACAACCTTGTCTTGTTCCTGATCTTAGTGGAAAAGTTTAGTTTTTTCCCGTTGAGTATGATATTGGTTGTAGGTCTCTCATATATGGCCTTTATTATTTTGAGAAATGCCTTGTATTCCCACTTTGCTGAGTGTTTTTATCATAAATGGGTGTTGTACCTTATCGAAAGCTTTTTCTGCATCTATTGATATGATCATGTGATTTTTGTTTTGTTTTGTTTATATGATGTATTACATTTACTGATTTGCGGATATTGAACCATCCTTGCATTCCGATGAATCCTATCAGGTTAAATGATTTTTGATATGTTGTTGGATGCGATTTGCCAATATTTTGTTGAGGGGATTTTCCAGCATCTATGTTCATCATTGAAGTTTTTTGTTGTGTCTCTATCTGGTTTTGGAATTGATGTGTCATTTAAAAAAGAATTTGGGAGTTTTCCACTCTTCTGAATTTTTTGAAATAGTCTGTGGAGAATAGGGGTTAGCTCTTCCTTAAATGCTTTGTAGAATTCTCCTGTGAACCATCTGGTCCGGGCTTTGTGTGATGGGAGTTTTTTGATTACTGCTTCAATTTCTTTTGCTGTTATTGGTGAATTTAGATTTTCTGCTTCTTTTTCACTGAGTTTTGGAAGATTGTATTTTCAGAAATGTGTCCATTTCCCCTAGGTTTTCAAATTTCTTGGCATACAGTTCTTCATAGTAATTTCTTACAACTCTCTTCTCTATTTCTGTGGTATCAGTTGTAATCTCTCCTTTTTCATTTCTGATTGTGTTGTGTCTCTTCTTCTTTCCTTGATGAGCTACTTAAAGGTTGTCTATTTTGTTTAACTTCTCAAAGAACCAACCGGATTCATTGATCCTTAAAATTGTGCTTTTAGTTTTTGTCATTTAATTCTGTCTAATCTTGGTTATTTCCTTCCTTCTGCTTGCTCTGGGCTGTCTTTGTTGTTGTTCCTCAAGTTTTGCAGGGTAGGGTTAGGTGTGTTTGAAATGTTTCTATATTCTTTAGGTAGGCCTGTATTGTATAAACCTCCAGGAGTCGTTGTGTCCCATAAGTTTTGGGTTGTTGTGCGATCATTTTCATTTGTTTCCCAGAAATGTTTCGATTTCTTCTAATTCTCATTCTTGACCCATTCATTGTTTAATAGCATACCATCAGTCTCCATGTTTTTGAGTTTTGGGTTTTTTTCTTTTGGGGTTGGTTTCTAATTTCTGTGCTTGTGGTCAGAGAAGATGCTTGGTAGATTTCAATTTTCTTGAATTTGTTGAGTGTTCCTTTTGTGTCCTATCATGTGGTCTATCTTTGAGAATGTTCCATGTACATTTGAAAAGAATGTGTATTCTAGCTTTGGGATGAAGGGCCTCCATATATAGCGGTTAAGTCCATTTCATCTAGGTGTTGTTTAATGCCACAGGTCTTTTTGAGATGTTTGGAAGATCTGTTCATTTTTGATAGTGGGGAGTTCAAATCCCTACTATGATTGTTTGCTGTCAATATTTTTTGAGCCAAGATTTTCTTGATATATTTGGGTGCCCCCATGTTTGGTGCATATATGTTTACAATGTTAATGTCTTCTTGGTGGATTCTTCCCTTGAGTATAATGAAATGACCTTCTGGGTCTCTTTACAGTTTTTTTTGAAGTCTATTTTGTCTGATATGAGAATTGCTACCCGAGTTTTTTTCTTGTCCGTTTGCTTGGAAAACTTGTTTCCAGTTTCACTTTTAGTCTGTGATGGTCTTTTGTCCTGAGGTGAGTCTCTTGTAGGCAGCATATGTGTGGGCCATGTTTTATTGAGTTTGTGTCTTTTGATTGAGAATTTAATCCATTTACGTTAAGTTATATTGATAGGTACTTATTCATTATTTTGTACCTGTGTCTTCTCTGTCTCCCTCTTATCTTCTTCCTTAAAGCAGTCCTTTTAGTATTTCTTGTAGAGTTGGTTTGGTGGAGGGATACTTTTAGACTTTTGTCTTGGAAGCTCTTTTATTTGGCCTCTTCTATCTTGATTGAGAGCCTTGTTGGGTAAAGTAGCTTGGTTGTAGGGCTCTGGTTCTCATTACTTGAAATATTTCTTGCCATTCTCTTTGCTTGAAGTGTTTTCATTGAGAAGTCGGTAGCTAACCTTATTGGGGCTCCCTTGTATGTTATTTCTTGCTGCCTTTAAGATTCTCTTTTGTTTCGAATTTTGATTTGATGATGATGTGTTCTTGAGGTGGGCCTCCTTGGGTTCTCTTGATTGGGACTCTCTGTGATTCCTGGATTTGTGAGATTTTTCTCTTATCAAATTAGGAAAATTTTCTTCATTACTCGTTCAAATATGCTTTTATCCCTTGTTCTTCTTCTCTTCTCCTTCTGGTATTCCTATTTTCGGGGACATTAATGTTTCTCTTTTTTTTTTTCTTGAGCCTCTTTTCATTTCTGTTTTCTGTGATGTTTACCCTGTCCTCAATCACTAATCCTATCCTCCGCTTCATCTATCCTACTTTGGAAACTTTCTAGTGTACTTCAATTCGAAATTGTATTCTTCATTTCCTCTTGTCTCTTGCTGATGGTTTCCATTTTTTGTTTGTTGTAGTTTGTCAGAGAGATCATTATAATTTCCCTGTAGTTTCGTATCACAGTGAGTCTTTGAGCCTTTGAACTCAGAATAACCTGCTTTGAATTCACTGTCTGATAGTTGATCAGCGTCATTTCATCTAACATTCTTTCTGAAGTTTCTGCTTTTTCTTTCATTTGGGGATTGTTTCCTTTGTCTTCCCATTGTTTGAGACTCTTCTGTTAGTCTCTGCTTCCAAAATTGATCTGTTCTGAAACATTTGTGGTGTAAATTCTGTGGTTGTCCTTGTGAAGTTCAGTGGTACAGACTTGAAGTTTCTTGATGTTCTTCGTCTCCACCTACACTCACGTTGGACAGTGTTGGTCGCCTACACTGAATTCGGTTGCCTCAAGACCAGCCACGTAAGGGCAGTGGCACAGAGGCTGGGAATGTCCTGGTCTCGTTCTGGCTCTCTCTGCCGCCCAGGGCCGTTACAGGGGCTTGGAGGTCCGTTTACTGATCCCCTAGTCTGTCTCTGGATTGGCACAGAGGCTAGAAAGTCCCAACTCCCGTACGATTCCCCAGTGTCCAATCCCTTGCTATAGCAGCACAGGGGTTGTGACCCTCCCAGTTCCCGTGTGCACGGTGTAGGGTTGGAGTGTCCAGGTCGTACCTGACCGAGTCAGTCCGTCCATGGCAGCGGCACAGAGAGTTCCGGCTCCCGTAGCTGGCCCTCTGCTGAGGCGCCACAGGGGCTTGAGAGTCCGTAATCCCCCCAGTCCCCGCTATGGCAGCGGCACAGGATTTGAGATCTTCCCCGGCTCCGTAGCTGGCCCTGCGCCACAGGGGGTTTGGAGGTGTCCGTACTGGCCCAGTCTCGTCGCT
>NW_026521546.1:0-2238 GCF_021234435.1 Artibeus jamaicensis
GACTTCCGCCAAGATGGAGGCATAGGTGGATGTGCCGTGCCTTCTCCCACAACCAAGATTAGAGAAAACTAAATATTAGCAACAGAAAACACAGCCAGAACACGGAAAATTGAACTTTTCGGAAGTCCGTTAACAACAAATTCTTCAGCCTGACCGGTAAGGGGCGAAACCAGCGGCTGGCGGAGCAGGGTTGCACAGGAGGACTCGGCCAGACACACTCAGGCCCGCGGAATCCAGGCGCAGGGTCAGACCTAGTGAGCGACCCAGCGAGCAACCAGGCGAGCGACCTGGGGGAGACAGCCGGGCCCGGGGCTGCGGGTTGACTGAGGTCGCGCATTTGTACGAGGGTGGACAGGCGAGGGAGTGGGCGGTTGGACCGGGCCGGCAGGTCCCCACGGCAAGCGGCAGTGGAGGGCGCCGCCATTTCCCTGCTCTGACCCCACCTCCACATACAGCGTCATAACCCAGCGACTCTGAGTGGCCCGGCCCAGGTGAACCACCTAAGGCACTGCTCCTCCACACCCAGCTGTGAGAAGCGGCAGAGGGGGTCGCCATTTCCCCGCTCTGGCCACGCCCCCACATACAGCGTCACAACCCAGCGACCTGGGAATCCAAGCCGCCGCTTCTCACACTTAAAGGGCCCGAACAGACCAAGAATGGCGCAGGAGGATCTCAGAGCCCCAGAAATAAATCTAAGCGATGAAGAAATAGCAAAACTCACAGACGCACAGTTTAAAAAATTGGTGATCAGGATCCTCACAGAACTGGTTGATTATACGGACAAATTAGACAAATATATGAAGGCGAAACTAATTGAAATGAATGGAATTGCACAGGACACCAATAGCAATGAAAAGGAAACTGGGACTCAAATCAATGGAGTGGACCAGAAGAAAGCAAATAATGGCCAAACAGAAAAGAGTCAAGAAGCAAGAATTCAAAGAAATGAGGAGAGTCTTAGGAACCTCCAGGACATCTTTAAACGCTCCAACATCCGAATTATAGGGGTACCAGAAGGGGGAAAGGCACAGCCACCAGTGGAAAACTTATTTGAACAAATAATAAAGGAGAATTTCCCCAATCTGGCAAAGGAAATAGACTTCCAGGAAATCCAGGAAGCTCAGAGAGTACCAAAGAAGTTGGACCCAAGAAGGAACACACCAAGGCACATCATAATTACATTAGCCAAGATTAAAATGAAGGAGAGAATCCTAGAAGCAGCAAGAGCTAAGGGGACAGTCACCTACAAAGGAGTCCCCATCAGACTGTCAGCGGATTTCTCAAAAGAGACCTTACAGGCAAGAAGGGGCTGGAAAGAGGTATTCCAAGTCATGAAATCTAAAGACCTACAACCAAGATTGCTCTATCCAGCAAAACTTTCATTTAAAATGGAAGGACAGATAAGGTGCTTCTCAGATAAGATCAAATTCAAGGAGTTCATCATCACCAAGCCCTTATTATATGAAACGTTAAAGGGACTTATCTAAGAAAAAGAAGTTAAAGAAACGTGAACAGTGAAAGGACAACAAACTCACAGTTATTAACGACCACACCTAAAACGAAAGAAAAACTAAAAGGACAGCTAGATCAGGAGTGGAAACATAGAAATGAAGATCTCAAGGAGGGTTAGCAACAGGGGAGTGGGAGGAGGAGAAGGGGGAGAAGGTACAGAAAATAAGTAGCATAGACAGTAGATAGAAAATAGATGGGGGGCAAGAATAGCATGGGAAATATAGAATCTAAAGGACTTGAGACACATGGTCATAAACTAAAGGGGGGTGATGGTGGGGATGGGGGGTAGGGTGGAGGGGAATAAAGGGGGAATAGAACAACTGTAACAGCATAATCAATAAAAAAATATTTAAAAAATAAATAAAACGCTATTATTTTATACATAAAAATCAAAGGAACTATCTGGCCGAGCAACTGATACTTGTCAAATGTGCACCTCTGCTGCCATCTCGTGGGACATTTGGGAATAACATCTTAGTACAGGACAGCAGGAAAAGTGGTTGATTATAGTGGAATATTAACAGATAAATCAAAAAATAAATCAATCAACTGTTGATTTTTTAAAAAGACTGTTTCGAGGTACAAGTCTCAGGTCCCAATTTCAGTGACCAGTTCCCTGGAACCACTTTTTATGAGCACACCATCTGGACCAGACATCGGACTTGGAGGTTCACCCTTGGTTCTTTGATTATGTCTTTAAATTATTCTTTGTATATATAAAAGATG